>NC_030428.2:22002500-22102500 GCF_001660625.3 Ictalurus punctatus
ATGTGCGCTCGCACACCCTCCCCAACCCGTTCCTTCGCCTTATATTTCAATTTTGGTTTCGATGCTTCCTCATCACCGACTTACTTTGCTTAGGAAGCACTTCATGCTACGTTGGTTTACTATTTTGGAAACATAATTGCCATGCAAATTCCAATCAGTGGCATTTTTTTTTTCTACCATGTGAAACAGTGTTTTCCATAGAGCTATGTGAGCGTTCATGGATTTAGCCAACAGCTGTCTGTGAGACTGTATTATTCAAATTTCACCTACGCTTTTTTTTTTTTTTTTTTTTTTACTAAAAGGTAGTGCCTAGGAAAAAACAACAACAAAAAACAAAACAAACAAACAATAAATAAATAAATAAATAAAACAGCAAAATAAATAACACAACAAAATAGGGGAGGAGGGTGGATAGGTGGGGTGGCAAATCGTTTGGGAGGCAGAAAAGCATGAAAGAGAATGCGGGTTGTGTTTACTTGTGAGAAAATGAGTGGAGGCAGGTGAAAAATATCTGTCTGTACTTGTTCGGATTTAAGACCCGCAAATTTACACCTTATTTCAATTTGGCTGCGTGAGCGAGCAAGTGCAAATGGCTTATTGGGAAGGAGATTAATGCAAAGAGAGCTGGAGAGGGCGCGGAAATCCGACAGGGCTGACTTGTACCATCATGTAAGCGTAATGACTATCACACTGAATCGGCTGCCAGAGCTCACACCAGCTTAACATGGGGGAAATGTGCCTCTCTCTCTCTCTCTCTCTCTCTCTCTCTCTCTCTTTGTATGTGTGTGTGTTGTGTGCCTCAGCAGTAATACAGTCTTACGCTGTGATTAAATTTTATAGTTCATGAAGCATATTAGTGTCTGACTGTATCTTCGCCCCATTCAAAAGGCTATTTCAATTTTACATGCACATTTTTCATGAAGATAAATATGCCACGCGTCATAATTTCCCTGAAGTAAATATTACAGGATTATTAGGCGAGTACGGTGCAGGGTCAGGCGGAATATGGGAGGGGGCTGACAGTGACACTTTTTTCATTTGTATGGTAAGTGGCGGACCTTGTGGCCTATCAGGTAACAAATTGAATGTTTAATCTGAGTGCATGCAGATGGGGCTCGGTTTGCCTCGGTAAAGAGGGGGAGAGAGAGAGAGAGAGAGAGAGAGAGAGAGAGAGAGAGAGAGAGAGAGAGAAAGAAAGAGGGAGAGAGAGAGGCAAAGAAAGAGAGAGAGAGAGAGAGAGAGAGAGAGGGAGAGAGAGAGGCAAAGAAAGAGAGAGAGAGAGAGAGAGAGAGAGAGAGAGAGAGAGAGAGAGAGAGAGAGAGGCAAAGAAAGAAAGAGGGAGAGAGAGAGGCAAAGAAAGAAAGCGAGAGAGAGGAAAAGAAAGAAAGAGAGAGAGGCAAAAGAGAGAGAGAGAGAGAGAGAGAGAGAAAGAAAGAGAGAGGCAAAGAAAGAAAGAGAGAGAGAGAGAGAGGCAAAGAGAGAGAGAGAGAGAGAGAGAGAGAGAGAGAGAGAGAGAGAGAGAGAGAGAGGCAAAGAAAGAGAGAGAGAGAGAGAGAGAGACAGACAGAGAGGCAAAGAAAGAGAGAGAGAGAGAGAGAGAGAGAGAGAGAGAGAGGCAAAGAAAGAAAGAGAGAGAGAGAGGCAAAGAAAGAGAGAGAGAGAGAGAGAGAGAGAGAGAGAGAGAGAGAGAGAGAGAGAGAGATGTGTCGTAGTAAATTGAGCGTTCTGGTGTGGTTAGGAAAAAGGCTGTCAAGGCCAATGCTGTAACCTCACCGGAGCTTTGTCAAAACACAGAGAAACGTCACTGGAGAAAAATATTCAACCATTTATATTTACTATTAGATAACCGGCTGTCTGCTAAATACTGGTGAATCTATTCAGATAGGACTGCTCAGTGGAACAGAACGGATTGTTAAGAGCAAGTAGGATGGAGACCTCTCCGCTCCCCAAGGTGTCAGCGTGGCCGTGTATCACACACAGCATCCCGTCCTGGCCTGCGCTCTTTCATTCACAACACAAGCGCGCGCATATCTCAGCCTGCTCGTGTTTGCCTGATGCAAGTTTGTCAGCGTTTGTGAGCTGCCCTAGCAAGCTCCGAAGTGTGCATTAGGGTGAAATATAAAGCTATATCATATGGTTGGTCCCCAAGGTCATTAGGCGAGTATATCTGGAGAATATCTGCATTCAGCTGTGATGTTTTTGCTGAAACCGTCGTTTCTCAGAGTTCACTAATACCCACCAGGGATGAACGCTAGAGCCTTGCGCATCAACAAATCCAGTGTCTAAACATGGCGGAAAAAATGGCCCAAATAATTGGCTTTTTTTGTCATCTCAATGTGAATCATTAGAAAGACACTCAATTACAAGGTTTATTTTTTTTCCCCCTGGCTTGTTAGCATTTTTTATTTATTAATATGCTGCCCCTCCACCCCTTCTTCCTTCATCAACATATTGCTCTGAGTGTGTTTTAGAGCTCATAGCTGGGGGTGAAGCGACATCATGTTCCTCTCGCTCCCTCTGACTGTTTTTTTTCTCTTCTCATCCCTCCATCCGAGGCCCGGCCTGGGGAATCGCATGGCAAATGAGGGCATGTTAATTTAGCCAAAGGTTCTGTTGTATATTAATTTAAGTCGTGATTCTCCGCCGGTGCAAGATGACACCGGCAGCATTTTGATTAAGGATTTTATACTTGAAGAAATTTTCATTATCCGAGCCGCTCGGCGCCTGGCACCTTATGGGTTGGGAATGACGACCCGGCAATGAGAGCGAGAGAAGGGATAAATGCTCCTGTATTGAATCTCGGCCCCACGCCGGATCCCCCACTTACAGGAGCAATTAATGAGGTCTCTACCTCCGGGGACACCCAGGCCTGCTCGTGGTGGAACACTACCATTGTACATAGGTAACAAGATTTAGATTTTCTCCTCTCTCACACACTCTGATCTCTCTGACTGATCAGTACGACTCATCTTTTGTGATTAAGACAGAATGACCCTGGTACATTATTAAGAGACGGATATCAAAATAGAGTTGTTCAGCTGTGCTCTTTGACTGTTCTTTGCTTCTATATATCTTTACCACTATAAATGTGAATAGCATTTTATATTTGTTTTGTTTTCTTATTACAGTCAATGGAACTGCTTTTGAGTTGAAAGCCCCCTAGTGGCAAACATTGAAGTAGTTTTTGTGTTGCTTGGGAAATGATTCTCCCTCCGGCTCAGGGCTGTAAAACCACAGAATGAGTGCGAGATGCTTTAATAACCCCTCTAGATCATCGCCCCCGAACCCTGCCTCCAGTCCTTGAGCCCCCCTGAAGCAGCCCATCTCCATGTATGCTGACACACTCGTGTATGTACGACAGCGCCTACCCACACTAACGCTGTCTTCTCATGGCACCTCAGCTGCTTCTCTACAAAATTAACCTGACATCTCTCTGTTTCTTCCATGGAGAGATTTTTTCCCCCCCTGCCTTCATGCGTATGTGAGTGTGTATGTGTGTGTGTGTGTGTGTGTGTGTGTGTGTGTGTGTGTGTGTGTGTTTTCCCTTTCTGTACAGAACGATGCTTGCATGTCGACTCGGCAAGCAAGAACATCCTTATTATTTGTAGATAACCCTCTTTGAAAGCTGGAGTGTCCCAGACAGGCGAGGCAAAGCAGCGGTGTCAGTTAAGCAGGGAAGAGGCATCAGGAAAGCAGCAGCTTTGGAAGACATGCCTCCTTTTGCATTTGTCTCACTGTCACGTGCTCACTGTACATCAGGCGACAGATCCCGCTCTGCTAACATGGGCTTCCACTGTCATGCTCGTTCTCTCCCTCCCTCTCTGTGTCTCTGTAGTTCTGTCACTTTTTTCTGTCGCTCTCCTATACTACCCGTTTTACTCACTTTGAGATGTGATTTACTATATTTTCAATGCCAATAGGGTGATATTGTGCATTGTTCTACAATTTTCTGAGTTGTCCCAGGCATTCTGTGTACTTTTTTAAAGCATAATCAACTCCACTCTTTCTTTTTTATTTTGTTATGATTTTTTCTTACCAACGTTGATTTAAAAAAACAACTATAATTTATTTTTATAACCATTTTTCTGATCATCTTTCAGTTAGCACTTTGTTCTAGCCAGGGCTGCAGTGAATCCTGAGCCTATCCTGGCAATGTATGAGGCAGGAATACATCCTGGATGTGATGCCAATCCATCTCATGGCACCATGCACACATATACACATTTCACACACACATTTACACCTAAGGGCTCATTCCACTATGTTTTTGGGAGGAAATCCACACGGACACAAGGAGAAAATGCAAAACGCCATACAGGGAGTGACCCCGAGCTCAGGTCCGAACCGGGGCATCCTGGAGCTGTGCTACCACAGCAGATATTTAAACATGAAATTTAGTAATGCGAAAATGTCATTAAATGTCTTTATATTTTATGGCATGCAACTTGGTAACAACGTGTAACAATTCAAAGGACTAAATTTGTAGAAAAATAGTAAGCTACCTGATCTTATGACATTAGTATGAAATCCAACAAAATCACACCTCCCCTTACATCTGACAACTGGAAAAAGTTGAAAACTATTATACCTTCTCCTAAAGCGAACCAGTGTGCTAGTTTCAGTGTTGCACTGTGACGTACATTTAAGTGTGTATGCATATCTGTGTGTAATCGTGTGTGTTTGTAAGCGATCGTTTCTGTGTGTGCGTTCTAATGTGTGCGCTGAGATAAAAAAAAAAAAAAAAAGAGAGAAAAAAAAAGGTCTCTCCTGATGCATTTTCCCACCATGGTGGAAATCCTCACTGCATTCAGTGCACAGAGGCCTGCTTGTGTGGCTCTGATGTCATAGCCCTGACCTGCTCCAGGAGCACAAAAGCTAAGGTATCACTGGCTGGGCCCACACAATACCTATTCACGCAGGCCGCCTTGCTTCTGCGAGCCCTGTGAACAATGTTATTTTTTGTTTCAGCATTATAAAGCTGGACTTTTGCAGGAAACCTAACAGACAAAACCTTTATCAGACGATGCTTTGGGCAAGCAGGCTTCTAGTCTAATCCGCTTCCATTAGCCTTTCACTATGTTTATGTGTGTGTGTGTGTGTGTGTGTGTGTGTGTGTGTGTGTGTGTGTGTGTGTGTGTATGTGTGTGTGCTCCTTCTCTCTGTTCACTCTCCTCTTCCTCTCGCTTTTTTGGCGGGACAACGAGAGCATATTCACAGTGTCAAAAGGAAAACGTATTCAGTTTTAGTCCTGCACACAGGAAGGAAGAAGAAGAAGAACAAGAAGAAGAAGAAGAAAAAACTCCAACAGGTTATGGAATATTTGACAGTTGAAAAGTACTGAATGTGTTTGCCCTTCTTCTTGAAAGATAAGTGCCGTAAAATGAATGTGAGGATAAAAAAAAACAAAAAAACAATCAGAGTGCTGAGATCTTTGTGGCGGGCCTGCACTTTTTGTCGGACCGGACAGGACATGGCGAACTGTGATTCTCTTCCGCCGCGACAAGCAAAACAGTGTCAGGTTAACCTGCAATATATTTGCTTATTAGGCTTCTCTGGATTTCAGTCAACAATATGAAAGCAGTCACGGCCCCTAGCCCTTCCATGTATAAGCACACACTGTGTGTGTGTGTGTATGTGTGTGTGTGTGTGATTCATTCCAGAGCAGTTTTAGTCCTCATAAAATATTCATTTTGGTTGTGCAGGGCTCTGTAATTGCCATCTCTCAGGCTGAATAATTTATGTCGCGCGCAGACTGACAAAGCTCTGCCATACGGCACTAGATGAATCAGAAACAAGGATCTCTGCTGCCAGTCGCATTATTGTTGCACAAAATATGGCACTCACGTCATCTCTGGACGCCGCCACTCCTAATCCAGCTTCTCTTCATTTGCCATTTCTCGCCCTCGTTCTCTTCTAGCTGTCTCGGCCGTGGCCTCTTGCTCCCTCGTTCTCTCTCTCTATTGTTTTAGCCTCGCGATTTCGCTTGTAAAATGACCCCTTTTGTCGTACTGAACAAAATTTCTCTCTCTCTCTCTCGCTCTCATTTAGACACACACTTACTTTATAAGAGTGGTGACATACTCATTTTAAAGACATACAAGAGGAATTTATTTATTTATTTATTTATTTATTTATTTATTTATTTTCTTCCTTACTTACTTACTTACTTATCATGATCTCTTTTTTATGTATTATCCAATATGAATAAGACATCACTAATAAAGAAGATCTGTTAAAGACTTTTGTATTAAAGACTTCTCTAATGAAAAAAACAAAACAAAACAAAACAAAACAAAACAAAACAAAAGAAACGGTTGTTTGTTTGACTTAATGAAGATTATGAAGATTATATAAAGAAGTCGCAAGGTACAAGTGCTACTCCCTATCCCTAAATCTAACCTTTACCTTTTGAAACTTTTCGCATCATTGTTTTGGGTTCTGTGTTTAAACCCTGTAGAAATAGATTCAGCTCTAGATCAAAAAAAAAAAAAATTCCTTATTTGTTTTAAACAGAGCAGCCTGTGTGCCCATGTGAGTTTCCACAACTTCTATTAATTCCTAATAGACATCCATTATCGCACACTGTTTTTATCCAGCCTGTACTTATCCAGCAGCCAAGTGCTACCTACCTTAGCTCATTTATTTACTTATAGCATTTATGGGACGGTTTAAACTCATGGCTTTACACTGACTCTCTCTCTTTCTCTCTCTCTCTCTCTCTCTCTCTCTCTCTCTCTCTCTTGCTCTGGATGATGTGTGGGAGTTGTGACACAGAGGTGATGGTCTAGTCATTAGGCTGTATAACGTGTGCTAAAACCAATAACTGCCACTCCGAACTGGACCTGCATTAATCATTTATAATGTTTTAATATGTTTTTAATCAGCATCTCCCAGACCACACGGCCCAGACTTCAGGCAGGTCACGCATTAGCATGTTTGTTGTGAGGAACTGTGTGTGTGTGTGTGTGTGTGTGTGTGTGAGTGAGAGAGAGAGAGAGAGAGCGAGAGAGAGAGTGTGTGCATAGCCTTGGCCTGATTTGAAATGTATTTTTCTTTCCTCTCCTTCCTGTCTTTAATTAATAATTAAAATCGGCAAAGATGACAGTTCCTAATTAGGGCCATCTTGAAAGAATCTGGGAACGTATGAATGTTAGATGGGAAAGGAGAGAGGGGGAGTGGGAGTGGGAGTGAGAGGGAGGATGGCAAGGTGAGACTGAAATAGGGAAGTGCAGAAGTGTCTAAAAAAAAGATATATATATATATATATATATATATATATATATATATATATATATATATATATATATATATATATATATATAAATGGCCATGTGCTATAAATTTAGCCCTTGTTTTTGCTACATCAGCTAAACACACAAGCACCTCTGGCTATGTGTGGCTTGGTGAATCAGGACACAACCCCTCCATCTCATCGTAGGGAAACTCGAGCCACTGTGGCTCACATCAAAGCTCCATCTGTGGCGGTGGAGCGAGCGGAGAGGGCAAAAACAGGGGGAAGGAGGAGGGCATGCATGGATTTACAACAATGACTCTTCATAAAAGCCCCCCGTGCTAAACTGCCCTATGAACAAGGCAGGGTGGAGGGAGTGGGGGAAACGACAGAGCGTGTGACCCCCCAGAGTGCAGGCAATAAGTCAGCTGGAGAGATCTCCCCATGAATTCTGTGATGGAGCATACACACTGTGATCAGCTCTCAGGTAAACACAAAGAGGAGGTGTGGAGCAAGGGAGGAGAGAGATAGACAGAGAGAGAAAGAGAGAGGGATGAGAGCATGGAGGAGGGGTTGATGGAGGGAGAGATTTAATGAGGCCACAGTCGAAGACAAAATGGCTGCTGATTGACAGGGCCAGTGATGCGCTCGGGGAATGATGTCAAAGGCATGTTCCACATTAGGATCGAGGGACGAGAGGCAAAGGAGAAGAGAGGGAAGGAAAGAGAGCACGAGAGATAGAGAGAGAGAGAGGAACAGAAGAGAAAGAGGAGGAGGAATGGCAATAGTTGTATATTCCAGAGTTGTTCAGGTAAAGGAGTATTCTGCCTGAGGGTGGCAGGGATTGCTCCACACATGCCCACACAGACACACACACACACACACACACACACACACACACACACACACACACCCTGCTGAAAAAAAACAACAACAATAAAAGAATAGAAACCATCACAGAAATTCTAATGGTTTCCACTACAAACACAATTACAAACCATCAGCTGTTAACCATTAAAACCATTGCCAAATGTCAAGTGTTCTATTGGTCCTTAATGGTATCCACTAGACATAAAATGCCACCAATAAAAGGCAACAAATTACCAGTAGAGCCCCACGGGGACCATTACCGTTTCCATTAAAACCAATACAACTTCCATTATAACCATTAAAACCATTACAAATTCTTTGAGGGTTTTTTTCAGCAGGGCATATATATATATATATATATATATATATATATATATATATATATATATATATATATATATATATATATATATATATATATTTGGCACAACTACATGAGGCTACACTGTAGTTTAGAGCCCAAATATACAGTTTTCACAGATTTTTTCAAAAGGTTAAAACTTATATAGTGAAAACTGGGAAAAGATGCTGGATGTGAACACAGAATTCATGTCCATCCAGGTGAAATGTAGTGCCACATATTGACAACTTTAGAAGCATGAGCTAATATAAAGCACAAGGGCAGGCTGAGGTCATTTTTTGTTTTCTATACAACACAAACAAAACAAAATGGAAGCACTGCTAGTTTCACCTCACAGTGTTCTCAGTGTTCTTGTTGCTCAAATCTATAGACACATAAACACACTAGGTAGTTAGCATTTACTGCTAAATTCTCTCTAATATCCTGTCACACACAGACTGGCCATAATCACATGGTTTTTAGTTAGCTAGCTGAGCTGACAGGGACAAGGCAACATCAAACTTGTTTGCTATCTCGTTAAGCTAAGTTATTAGCTAACACACTAGCTGTGTGTGCTTCTAGTGACGTCGAGTTGTATTCAGAGAGTGCAGACAGGTTGACTTAGGCTGTCCTCTCCCAAGCAGGAGTGTGTGTGTATGTGTGTGTGTATGAGATAGGTGGGAATGAGCGGGTGTATTAAAAGCCTGCAGCAATGCCATCGGGAGAGACGCCCTTGTGGGGCACACAGGAGGGCGAGAGCGTGAAAAGAGGGAGTGAGAAAAGAAAGAAGGAAAGACGGACAGCTCACAATGGGCCATCTGGTTCCTGTAGAGAACGCTTGTAACCCCAGCCATGATGTCATGACACACACACACACACATACAGATATACACGCACATAAACCAACAAAAAGCACACACAAGCTCACACAAAAGTGTGAAAGCATGTGTGAAACTTTTTGGATCTGCAAACCCACTATTCTTTCACAGAAGTGTAAAAAGATAAGCATCTCTTCAGGAACATGCGTGTAGTGAAATGCTCAGTGTGGCAGACGTTAAGAAGGAAGTGTGAGACAAGTCTCTGATGAAATAAGATTTTTATATGCCCTTGGATTGAGTGTATCTCAGCGTCAGGGTCAGGAGTCATCAGTATTTAGTCATGTATTGCAGGAACTGGTTACACATGCATTTGTGTGTGTGTGTGTGTGTCTGGCTGGATGGCTGGGGTCTGATCAGCTAAAGTTGCTGGATGATCAATACTCAGTACAGACCCACAGCTGTGGCCCCGGCTCTTAACGCCACACCAGCAATTAGTGCTCATACTGACCGCTCACACACTCTCTCTCTCTCTCACACACACACACACACACACACACACACACACACACACACACACACACACACACACACACACACATAAACCCATCTGCCATTGTATTTCTTTACCGGCCTTTGCATGTACTCATCTGTCTTGGGAAAAGCCGGAAAAAGGAAAGCGTCCCCCCCGTCCATGGTTTCTATAGAGCAGTATTACACCATAAGTACAAAACAGCACACAAATCTGCATCATATCGACATCAGTCATTTTTGAAAGTCTGTGTTTTTGCAAAATAAATGTATCCATGGACATTAAGCTAGTTTAATTTCTTTTTGCATTTATGTGAAACTGATCTCAGTAAAAAAAAAAAAAAAAAAATTGATCCGAATGTCAACATTGAGTCGTATGAATTGCTACAGATTTGCTTAATCATGCTGAGTTTTGTTTGGATAGGACTGAGATTTCAGTTTCAGTTAAGATAAAGACAGATAAACAAAGAAGAATAACAGAGCGAAAGAGAGAGAGAGAGGGAGACCGACCTGAGAAGAGGAGAAACTTTACCACAGCTATGAGAGTGCTACTCCAAACAAGCCTTCCGCCATATCTCGTAATTTTCCTACTTTTCTAATGTGAATAGTATGAAATTCTAAGAGACCGAGATGTAATATGAGGTTCAGACATTCTCCTTTGAATGAAGACCAGAAAACGGTACACTAATGGTGTTGGTTAAGATAAGAGAGTCTTGCGTAAGAGCTGGAGTGTGTGAACATTCCTCCTTTTTGCTCTCAATTACCTTGACCCTGTGAAGCCAAAGTCCTTTCAAATGACAAGGCTCTCTCTCTCTCTTTCTCTCTCTCTCTGTGCTACCTCAGCTCTGGCACTAATCACCTCATAATGATTCAGCCCCTCTGGTCAGAAACAGAGAGAGAGAGAGAGAGAGAGAGAGAGAGAGAGAGAGAGAGAGAGAGAGAGAGAGAGAGGCAGGAAAAGTTGTATTAATTACCCTGTGCTGGCCAGCCTGATCATTTTTATCACTGATTTGTCCTCTCTGCAGTTGTGACCGGAGATAAAAGTGAAAGCAAAGGCCTCTGATAGTCTGGAGAAGTGCGAGGGAGGGAATGATCAAGCGTCAGAGGAATGGCGGTATTGAGAAACAGGCTGAGAGATGTGTCAAAGGCCTCAGACGTGAAATTAAACATGTCTGCTCGGCTTTTCTCTCTCGCGCTTTCTCTCTCTCTCTCTCTCTCTCTCTCTGACAAACTGAAATGGCATCTCACGTAATTGATAACTGCCTTGTCCAATTATTTTGCACATAACAATACACAGTGGCCCCTCACACACGCTTTAGCCATGTTGTAATTAGCCATGCTAATATCCCTTTTATTGGCCTTAATATTGCCCGACGCCTCGCTGCCATCCGAGGGCCACCAGGGCCCCTTGTCCTGTCACGAATGCTGATTATTGAGAAGGATAGCTTTAATCAAACCTAATTGCGGTTAATTTTTTTTCTCCTCCCCTCCCTCGCTCTCTGCATTGCCAGCATCTAATGCTACCGACTCCTTGATATTCCACTAAATTACAGTTTAACGGCCTCCTTTGTTTTTGATGCTGCACCGAGAACGCGAGGTTCTGTATTCGTTTAGAAAAACAGGAGAGGGAGAGAGAAAGCAAGTAACGTAGGGTCATAATTGCCCGCCTGCTCACAAAGGAGCAATTTCCTCAATCCCCACATAGAATTGAAATGGCTCCTAATTCAGCCGATATTACGCCGAGTTGCGGACTGAGGCCCGAGATGATTTTCATTAGATAGCACAACAGCTTTGCTTAATCAACTACTGAGAACGAAGCAGACAAACAGACAGCGGTTATACAAAGCCCTAATGAGGGCTTATTATGTGGAGCTGTGTGGATATATATTAGTATAAATATTCATATATATGAATATAAGACCTTCAGTAACTTGGACTACACCATATGGACACAAAAAAAGGCACATTGTGATCATTTTGCTATATGATATGATATAATAACTAACAATTAAAAATAGTTTTTAAAAAATAGGGGTTCCAGAATCAAGTTTTATCTGAATTTATATCATTTAGTCAGTACCATGAAATAAATAAATAAATAAATAAAAATTTAGGAGCCTTCGTTATTAGTTTTAAATTATCACAGAATAGCAATCCTTTTTCATTTATTTATTATTTATTATTTAAAAAAAAAAATATATATATTTTTTTACTGTATTATTTGCTTATAAATAACTGTATTATTTGCTTAATACAGGACACCATTACAATGTGAAATCAGCCATTAACAGACAATAAACTAGGTTCAACACAAAATCAATGTAAACAAATGTCAATATTTAGGATATTTTGACAGTCATGGTGAATGTGCAACATAGCAAGTGTCTATGAAGTTCCTTGGGATCTTTATATTTTTTAATTTTTTGTGTGGATTTTTCTCCAAATTTTCTTCCTTATACTGTTACCTCTGAAGTTTGTGACTCTGTATGCGTGCGGATGTGTGTGTGTGTGTGAGTCAGGCTGTTTGTTTGTCGTCTGGCACAGGGAGCAAGTGAATGAGGGCCATGTTTCAGCCGAGATATGGCCTGATACCTGCTGTGGAAACATTACGACCCTATGGGGAAATAAGTACTGGGGTCTGAGAATTACAGCCCATAACACTCATCCTCGGAGCGACACGTCCGAACACACTGGCCTGCGAGTGCTGCCCTGCACACGCCACACAATTAAAGCTGAAGTTGCCATCATAAGAGTGGAGATTTTTACAGCCTTCCAGACAGCACTATGACCACTTCTTCCCAAACTGTGGATGCTGTTATGGCATTTATGTTTTGTTGATGATGGCCAACAATGATTTTCTGACACCATCCAAGGCCACCTTTTCATGAAAAAAACCCACACCAAAAAGTCACTTTTCTACATTTTCTCCATCTTTATCTCCATTTATCTATCATGTGCACACTGTCAGGGTGGAGAGTTAGAATGCAAACAGATGAGGCTGGGATGAGGAGAGGTGTACAGGGTTACGGGGATCATTTCACATTGTGATTTATGGCCCTAGCCACGGAGAGCTCGTCTGGCGTGTGCCCCCTGACTCTCGCTTGTTTGCCCAGTGCCGTGCTGTACATGTGTTAACTCGACATGGCAACGCAATCAGGAATGCATGACATCGGCCATGCATGGCACTGCTCTGGTTTGAGGCTAACCCCCCCCCCGCCTTTAGAGGGAGGACGGAGGCAAATATTTGTGCACATGGACATCCATATGTAAGGCATCCAGGTTGGATATTCCTGCTGAACGGAGCATTATTTGTGTCTGCATGTCTGTCATCTGAGATGAACCTGTGCACCAGTGAGACAGTCTTCTCCATAATCCTTCTCTTCTTTCTCTCTTCTTCTTCTTCTTCTTCTTCTTCTTCTGTGGAAGCTCTTAGTGATGAGACCTGAGAAAAATACATCTGTAGAGTGGGAAGAAGTTGAGAGCCACTTGTTCAACACGTACATTTCCCCATTCATTCAAATGCGCTGGCTTTGGTGCAGGTGTGCCGCTGTGTGAGACTGTGTGTGTACTGTATTGTGTGTTGGTGCCGGAGGGGATCCACCTCGACTTTTACACACACATGACATTTGCGGAGCAGATTAGGTCGGCTGTAATTTGTGCTGTAATTGCTGGGCGCTGCTGGTCTGGTGCATGGGCTTGACTCTAATTGTCAGAGCGAAGTGGAAGTTTTTCGTGGGCCGCCTCTCACCTTGTTAAGTGCTCAAACGTCTCCTGATGATGAGAGGGGCTCAGGTGCACTCGTTTTCCTCCCTTTAATTACAGCATGGAGAGGAGGAGGGGGGGGGGGGGAGGGGGGGTGCCTACCTAGTGCGAGTGTGGACAGATGGGTTCTAATGGGAATTGTGGGATTTGTATGCATCAGACGGACAGACAGACAGTTTCTGTGAGACATCCGCTGGGAGTGTTTCCGAACAAAACACTCGCGATCATTACTGTTGAGCTTGATCTATGCATGTGTGTGTGTATGTGTGTGTGTGTGTGTTAAGTGTTTGGACTGTTTACAATTTACAGCTGGTGGGTTTACAACTTGTGGAGTTTTCACCACTGCTGGGAAGTCCATATCTATTTTCCGTATTATTGATCCGTCCTCGGCTGAGTTTGTCGAGTATGTTCGGAGCTGGATTGATTGTCTTACGTGGATTTCTTTTCTTTCTCCGATTTTTTTGTTTTTCAGATTCTTTTTGAAATTCTTCCTCAAGTGCAATCAGAACTGCCTGAAGAATGCAGGCAACCCACGAGACATGCGCAGGTTCCAGGTAATTCTCTTCCTCTCTCTCTCTCTCTCTCTCTCTCTCTCTCTCTCTCTCTCACACACACACACACACACACACACACACACACACACACACACACACACACACATCCACAAAGGCCATTCTGAAATAAAAATAGGCTCCTGCAGTCTAGAGAGCAGGTATTGTAAAGCAGGTGGATAGGAGGGATGTGGAACCAGAGATGGCGTGGGAGAGTTCCTCTCTTGGGACATAATGATTCAGCCCTTGGTATTGAACATACAAACCGTTCACCTGCTGTACCGTCCTGCTTCATAATGCACTCACACCTTATAAATCACCACCACACAGACACTGTAACACCTTTATTTAAAAACATATAGCAAAAGGTATATCCAGGACATATCTATCAAATCTGTGGAATCTTTTACACACACACACACAAAAAAAAGGATTCTCCAAATAGACAAGAAAGTTGAACACAATTTTGTCTTTTCGCATTTTTTTCCCCTTTATTTTCTTTCCTTTTCACGCACCCACACACACACACACACACACACACACACACACACACAAGGCTTGTGAATGCAGCTGACAACACTAACCAAGTTTGGAAATAAAGTGACCATCCAATAGAAATGAAACATGTTGTCTTATACAGTACATGAACACAATATGAGGCGTATGTGGGATACTATGGGAATAGAATGGGTACGACTGGGATTAAAGCAGCTTTACAGTACAATGATTGCAAACATGATGTGTATGATGTGCACCATATGCGTGCACACATACACACTACGTGTTTTAGACATTTTGGTAACGATTAGTTTGAATTGCATTCTATAATTAAAGTTAGGGACAAACCACATCACCTTTGGAATACATCACAATTTATAGAAAGTACAGGAAATGTTCACTTTTAATGCGATTGACAGAAATCAGGATGTAGATTCATCTAGAGACCGTTGTGTCCGTCTCGTTTCCTGACATAATGGTACAATATAATCATTTTAGTACAACGAGTATAAAACAAATATCAGATTACATTTCCATATATATATATATATATAAGTACTACGCATTTCTGCACTGTGCTTCGGGTTAACTCTAAGGATGAAATGTGTGAGCTTACAGTTCATCCTCATCCGTGTTATAAAGATGTATGACACGACAGGCGGGATCCCTGGAAACGGGCAGCAGTGGCAGTGGAGTTTTTCATTTTTCATACACTGCGGGCCGAGTGGACGAGGGCCACAGATGATATTGATCCATGTGTCCAGAGCAGAAGGTCAGAGTCGGAGTGAGAGGAAGTGTCCTTTCTGACTCTGTGGTGACTAAAAGAAACATCCGTCACTGCTGATGGCCCACCTGACTCTCTCGTTCTCCATCTCTCTGTCTTTCTAATCTCCTCTCCTCCCTGAAGGTTTAACTGGTCTTAACAGGGCACCAGGGCCCTCGGTGCATTTTTCCCTGCCTGCTGCTGCCTCAGCAAAAGAGACGAAGGCGCGAAGGGAACCGTAATGATGACCTTCTGACCTGGAAGAACATCTTCGAAGACTGTCCCACATTTTGTCCATTCTCTCTAGTATCACGTTCTGAGAAGCACTCGGTTATTTGGGTCACTCCTTGTATAGGAAGATGAAGAAGCCATTTATAACCAGAACTTTGATCTCCTCTGCGTTAGACCATTATGATTTTTGACCTGAATCTAACCAAGATGATATGTTTTCTATACGGTCCACAATCTGCATCCTAAATACGCCGTCGTTCAGTACAGTTTGGTCTTCTACTTTATTCCTCGTACCGATCGCGACTGTCTTCACAAGCAATGTGGCTGTCTCTTATCCTGACCGCTTGACGTTAAACTAAATGCCATCTCAAGAATAAATTTCACACATGTTCCACCCGAAAACGATCTCGTGTCAGGGTCATGCTTCTGGTGCTTCTTTCAGTTCCTCTCTTGCTCCTCTTTTCCTCGTCCCTCACTCGGGCAGGTGGGGGCTGGAGCATGGCCTATCCATCATACCCGTAGAGATACAGAGCCAGCGAGCGAGGGGGGATGTAAAAGCTGCTCTGATGTTTATTCTGATGCTGATTTCCAGCTTTCTCTCTCTATCTCTCCCCCCTTTTTCGCCTTCTTGTCTCCATTCAAATGCTAAACGCTCCCCTTCGTCAGATCAAGTGCCCCTGTTGAAGCTACGACTGTGAGCCAAACAGATAAAAAACAGAATAGCGACCTTGCTAATTCACTGAAGAGTTTCCTTTTTCCTTTTTCAAGAGCCCCCTTCCACCCGCCGGTCTCATTTATCTCTGCACTGACTCACACTGCCACTAATGAGGGAAAACAACTAATCAATATATCAATAGATCAATGCAGATGGGTAGCATTAGCACTGTGAGGGCCACAGGCAATGTTTGAGAGACTGTTAACGCCTGAAAGAGCAAACGAGAGCCTCTTCTCCTGTCTGTGTTCATGCAAGTGGCAGATTAATGCCTAATTGGAGGTTTGTCAAAGATCCCAAACACACACACACACACACACACACACACACACACACACACACACACAACCGCAAACACACACATACAAAACCTGTGTTTGAGTGACAGGTATTTGACAGACCTTTTCAAAAGGGGTTCTTTATATAAAGAACACTCAAATACACTTGCCTAAGTGTATCCTTTTTATAGAAGCAAAACTGCTCTTATCCACACAAAGGTTAATTGTAGCTATCAAGTGAGAAATTGAATCTGCTTTATATAGCTTGGCTGTGTTGAAACCTCTTTTTGACGTATAGACCTGCTGCAGTCAGGCTCTGGAAATATAAAATGTTAAATATTGTTTAATTTAATTAAGTGCCTGTAACACTGTGAGGAGGCACTCCATTTTTTGAGAAGAATAATGAAATATTGAATGACAAATGCGTCCCATGGGCGCGTAATGACACTGAGCGATGTTTATGAACCACACGCCGTGTGAAACTCGTATGTCGCATATTTTAGAAGCGCACACCTTCTTCTGGGAAAAAAAAAGGTCATTAATAATCATCATCTTCTCCTAAAATCTGATCCTTGATCCCTGAAGCTTGGGAACTGCTGAATCGGGTGTTTGTTTGAGAAACCCGTGAAAGCAGCTTCTCGCTGAGTAGTAGAGTGTAATTTATTTTCTTAATAAGGTGAACTCAGTGGCAGTAAACTAAGGAAGGTCCCCATGCCACCACTCCTCATGATTCCTACCAGTCTGTAGGCAAATAAACAATAGCTAGCTTATGCCAGTCGCCTGTGGTTATTGATTATTGTGTGGAAGATGTTAAAAACTTGCTCAGAATTTAAAGACACTCTCATGGCATGGAGAAAGGTCAAACGTTCCCAAATAAGAAACAATACTAAAAGAAATAAAATCATTGAATCTACAGCATTGACAGTACAAACAATTACATGCAAGCTCATAAAGATAATAACTATAATATTATAATGCTCATCTGTAATATACGGACCATTCATCCACTTTCCTCTCTCCGCAGGTCGTTATATCGACGACAGTTAACGTGGACGGTCATGTGTTGGCCGTTTCGGATAACATGTTCGTCCACAACAACTCCAAACATGGCCGCCGTGCTCGGCGCCTTGACCCCTCTGAAGGTACGGCCCCTCCTTATCTGGAGAATGGTAGGCACATTTTACATGAACTTATTATTTGCAGCGCTTTTGCCCCTTTCCCCACCTTCTTTCCCTTCCCTTCTTCTCTTCTTCCTCCTGTTTAGGCACATTTCCATCTTCTCTTTTCTCTCTTTTCCGAGCTTCTTAAAGTGTAGCGTAATGTAGAGGTCTAGTGTGTGAGGACTAGTTTAGTTTATAGTAAGCCTTTTTTTCCTTCTTTCTTACACGCTTACACTTGTAGATCACATGGGTTAGTTTTCATTCTCTTATGTTACTACCTGCTTCCTCCATCTTTATTATTATTATTAATATTATTATTATTATTATTATTATGACTTGTCATGAATGATGTTGGGCCACGTGTAAGTCAAGGGTGAAAAAACTCTTCTAGAAATAACATCTCATTGACTTATCCAGCATTTGAGAGTATGGAAATACAAACACTATGATTCAAGTGTCCAGAGCATAGATTAAATCTAATGGCCTCATATATATATATATATATATATATATATATATATATATATATATATATATATATATATATATATATATATATATATAGTGGCTCTATAGCAACCCCCTTTCTCTTGCAAGACAAACCTAGCTAAATTATTTGTTATTTGTTTTTTGAACTTTTATTTGTTCATTTATTAATGACAGGGACAAAATGAAAATAGCTTAATTACGCACCGGTGCCCTGAGCGCTGGAGCCGTTTGGCCCCCATGACGTGTTGTTTGTCTCTCTTCTGTGCCCATTTGATGGTAGGTGTGTTTTGCTTAGCAACCGCCTTTAATTAGGAGAGCAATTAAGAAGGTTGAAGCCTCTCCCCTTGTCTTGTCTGATCCCTGGGGATAGAGAGACAGAGAGAAAAGAGAGAGAGAGAGAGAGAGAGAGAGAGAGAGAGAGGCCCAGCTTGTATGCTGTTGGTACTACTCATCTTCAAAAGCCCTATTTGTAGAGCTTCCTTTACTCCATTCCACTGCCTTTATTCATCTAATGTCCTTTCTTTAAGTCCATGATTAATGTGTTTCGATAAATTCAGTATTTGGTAGATGCAATATAACCTTCATTTAAAAAACAACTGATAAAGTTGAACTCCCTGTGATTTATATCTCAGACTCGGTTTCATTCTTTTCTTATTTTTTTTTTTTCCTACTGCAATCCCGTCAGCTCTTCTATGAACAACCGTGATGTTTTAACAAGTCTTTTAGAAAAAAAAAGTCCCTATGGTTTTAAAAGGTGTCCTCCTCTCGCTCAGCACACACACACACACACACACACACACACACTGTTTCTTTCACACCACTTAGCTACCTGGGATTTCAGCCGGCCCAGACGTCAAATTTAGGCCGAGCTGATATTGCCACTAGCCTCCTAATAAGGGGCTTTAAGAGCGAACTGGGAACAGTTAGAGCAAAGGGAAGGAAGAGATCCAACCCTGGACTTATGACTGTCATTCACCTTCAGTTTCAGCCTTCCCAACATAATCACTCCTGCTAATTTTTCAGAAATATTATATGGACTTCTTTTATGTGGAACTTTTTTCACAAGAAACAAAAAGGATAAATGATACAGTGAGACACATGTGTGTTACGACTATGCAGAAGCCATTGATGACTGGGAAGAAGGTGATAACAGCCAGATTTACTCGTTTCTACCATGTGTGTGCATGTGTAAAATCAAGACCGACACATACAGGCACATGTGTACGGGACATGTACAGTTGTAAACCATAATCCTGTCCATATCCACACTTCAGTTGATGAAAGCTATAACAGAGAGAGAGAGAGAGAGAGAGAGAGAGAAAGAAAGATAGAGAGAGACTGGGGTATTTGAGATTAGAAACACATTCTTGGAAGTGATAAGTGCTCCGAGCGGGAAAATGCGAGTGAGGGAGAGAGAGATAGAGAGACAGACAGAGCGAGAGAGGTGCTGCTGTGTATCAGAGACAGTCTCGTCTTCCCCTACCGCTCTTATCTAATCATCTAATAAGGGCTAATGTTCCCGGACAGTGAATTTACTCTGGCTTCTGATCTTCAACTAAAAGTAATTCCCCTTGCTACTGCCCCCAGTGGACTGCGGACTGCTCTTCTCCCCCCAGCACCCCCCCCCCCCCCCCCCCCCCCACACACACACACACACACACTCTACGTATCTAACACACGTCTCGATGCAATCTGGGCCACGGGGAATGCAAGTGCACCTCACATCCTCGCACGTGGGGCTCTTTTTTATATTAGGCTGCATCAAACACACAGCACCATATGCACATGATCAGAAACAACAAACTAAGCCATTTGCAAGACACACATAGAGACACAACTCCATATGCACATAATCAGACAGGAAAATACTACACCTGCTGCGTGCAGCAGCAGCGCACACACACACACACACACACACACACACACACACACACACACACGAGTTTTTAAGGAGGCACTCAATAAAAGCAGATCATTGCAGATTTACTATTTGCGAAGGTTGCGAAGCTAAGTGAAGGAGACAGAGAGAGACAGAAGACGATATGAAAGAGAGACAGCTTTCTTTCTTCCTCTCTTTTGCTCTCTCTCTCTCTCTCTCTCTCTCTCTCTCTCTCTCTCTCTTTCTCTGCGTGTGCATTGAAGGCCTGCAGTTCCAGCTCGATTTGCATACCAAGTGGCGGTAATGTTGTTAGGTTTATGCAATAAAGACAAGCGGATCGCGTCTGCGGGGCTGTAGCCTGTTAAAGGGGGCCAGATGGGCAACACACACACACACACACACACACACACACACACACACACACACACACACACACACACACACACACACGAGGTACGAGCTCTAATCCCATCAGCGCCTGGATCAGCCTGCCATCTGGCCATCCCCAGCACTATTGCGGCACGTTTGGCCGTCGGCTCAACAAAGGGAGGCAGCATCAGGCAAGAGCGGACCTGTTCGAGTGTATTGGGGGAGAAGGAGGAAGGTGACAAACACGGCGGCGGCAGTGGCCATGTTGCCATGGAGGAGAGCGCGCCTCTGATTAGAGCTTCACACCAGGACAACAATACACACGGGAAGACGGCAGGAGGCCAGGACACACACGCAGATGAAGTAGCTACACTTCAGGACATCCTTTGGATGTCCAGGATAGATTTTCGACAAGTATGACATGATTGAGTGTAAACAGTAGTGTGGCTAGGTTTATTTATTTATTTATTTTTGGAGTAGGGGTGGGAAAGACGGGCGCACAAAGACGTGGCATCATCTAGTTATTCATAGAACTGAATATCCGATTTGTTCGTTGGTTTATTGACTTCATAGTTGCTATATGCCATAAATTCATTCATAAAATCTGCAGTAAGAAAACTCATGTACCAAGGATCATTTCAGGTGCTTAAAAAGAGATCCCTTGTTTCCAAAAACAAAATACACACACTATGTTCCTTGCTAAAAAGTGATCCCTTGTTTCCAAAAACAAAATACACACACTGTTCCTTGCTAAAAAGTGATCCCTTGTTTCCAAGAAAAACAACACACACACACACACACACATACACACAAAAGTGCTTCCATTGATAAAAATGTATTTCTCTCATCCTCTTCCTGGAAGTGTGTTGAACTTGTCTTCTGAAGCCTATTACCTCTATGTCTGCTCTCTCCATTTTCCATCATCTGCTCGCACACATTGTGTGTGTATAGAGTTAGATGGCTGTGTAATTCGCTTTGCCACGCCTCCCATTGAACACATGTTCCCTCACTACCTTGTATTGAAAGTGTATGCAAATGTCGCACGGCAGAAGGGAAGGCGACTTGCAATCTCTTTTTCTGCATGATGGGGGGAGTCATTGCAAATTCCAAGGCAATGGGCAGTGGTCTCTTACTGCAGCTGCTCTCCGTCCCTTCGTGTGGGTCTGCTTTTACATCACACACACACACACACACACACACACACATGTACACAGAAACACATCCAAATCCACATATACACATGGACAAACAGATGCAGGCCCCTCCTCTGTCGCTCCCGTCGGCTCACCTACACAAAGTAAATTTGTTTACTGTAATTTTTAGTGAATGATTCGCTATAATTGGAAGTGTTGATGAAGGTCAGTCCCTTTGAGGAGCCGTGTCTGTCTTCAGAGACTTGATCTGCTTTCAAGCACTCTGCCTGCAATTAAGAAAAGCAAATGTCACTCGCAAGCCTCAGAAATGAAAATTTGTATGAACTTATTAGCATGAAGTCAACAGCTTTAGTTAAGGGCAAGCTCCCTCTCTCTGTGTGTGTGAGGGAGAGAGAGAGAGAGACAGAGACAGAGAGAGAGACAGAGACAGAGAGAGAGACAGAGGGAGAGCATGGAGCCTCTGCTGCTCTGGGAGATGTGAGAGGAATGAGCAAATACAACCTCCACTAGTCCAACATTAAGGCAAACAAAGAGAGGTGCCTTGTCTGGCCTGTTCAACACAACAATACCTAATGGTGATTAACTAGGCCTGGCTGTACAGCCCCTATACACACACACACACACACACACACACACACACACACACACACACACACACACACAGAAGGATATGGGAACTTGAACGTGGCCTTATGGTCCATGTGCAAAGCTCATATTATTATTATTATTATTATTATTATTATTATTATTATTATTATTATTATTACCTGTAGCAGACAGAGTTAAATGTGATATTTTATAAGTTTCCCTGATCGTCTTTTATATCCTGTGAGCCGTGGAATACCTTTCATTTTTAAACGATTTATCTTGTAAACAAGTTTGCTTAAATATAGCCACAATTTCTTACTATTTTTTCGTATCAGAAGGTTGCAAATTTGACACAAAATCATGAATACGCATCAATGTCACGCCGTGTTATTTCACTCTTCCTTCCCTACTATCTAACAAGATATAATTATTAGATTATAAACACGTTTAACGATCTGTAACAGAGAGGTAACTCACAAATATATGATCTTTTGATTTCCAGTGATTAACGTCCTATATGTTCGTAATAATAATGAGGTCGTATGATGAAGTCAGACAGAACGGGATGTGCCGGATGATGTCACTGCGGAGATCCCGTGATGATTTGCCGCTGATAGGCTTTTTACAGGAAGGCCGAGTGTCTCCTGTGCATTATTAACCAGGCTGCTGAGAACGCAGAGCAAGAGAACATGAGGCCATTGTGTCCCTCTCACACCTCTGTAATAACTATTGGAGAAAAAAGAAAAAGAAACAAGAACAAGGGACAGAAAGTGATGAGACACAGAGCACTGGAGGAGCTCTGGATACAAGATGATTCTAGTATTTAGGACATAGTTTGAACATTGACCAAACCTCATCCGTCCATCACCCAGGGAGGATGTAGAGTTTAGCGTTCAGCTATACCATGATGATAAAGATATGTATTAACATGGCTACGTCGTATCAGTAAATGATAGAATAAAGGTTGTAAGGTCTTGCAATGTGTGGAAAAATTGATCTGCGTCTATTATCGCTGCTTTGTCAGATCCGGGTGAACGATACACTGTACTACATGTAGACTGGATTTAATCATTATTA
This sequence comes from Ictalurus punctatus, assembly GCF_001660625.3. NCBI lineage: Eukaryota > Metazoa > Chordata > Actinopteri > Siluriformes > Ictaluridae > Ictalurus > Ictalurus punctatus. Next base: position 22,025,799 of record NC_030428.2, read on the forward strand.
ACAGCCATACTCTTCTTCTCTCCCTATGTGCATGCCTCCTAATAGCTGCTTTAAAAAAGGAGAGCAGCCTGATGTATGGCCGTGCCCTTTTGTTGCCGCGTGGCCCAAATCATTCATGCTTTGCCTGCTTTTGAGTTTAATTGCTCCTCGTTGAGGGAGTCAGTGTGTGTTCTGTATTTTGGTGAGCGTGAGTGAGTGTAGTATATGGATGTGTGTGTGTGTGTGTGTGTGTGATAAAGCACGATCCTGAGCGTTATGTTTTCTGTCCTGTCATAAGCAGCTACCCCATGCATAAAGGCCATTAGCCCCAGTGAAGGCTGGACCACCGGCGGAGCCACGGTCATCCTCATCGGAGACAACTTCTTCGACGGCCTGCAGGTCGTGTTCGGCACCATGCTTGTATGGAGTGAGGTGAGAACTGATTTGGTTTTGTAGCGCTGTTGAATTTAAGAACGCTTGGATGTGAGGAAAAATCAGTCACAAAAAGAGCAGAATGAATTTCATTGTTCAAATGCTACTCGATTGTGTATAATATTTTCATTCTTAGAGATAAAAAAAAAAAATACCTAAAGCTTAAAAACCATGAATATACTTTTATTCCTCTCAGATACGTCTAACACAAGGTCATGGGGTGTATTTTATTGAAGATTGTTATGTATCAGGTTGTCATGTGGATCCCAGGTGAATTCAGGAAATTGAAAACATAGATAGAAAATAGATTTATGCATTTTAAACAAATAAATATGAAATATAAGCATTTACCTAGGGTAAAACTATGATTTTGCGTCATTGTGATAGACATTGCCAAGGAAAGCAACACAATTTTCTATAAAGCTCAAATGTATAGTATAGTACTTCTTATATTTGTTCTTTTTGTTCCAGTATAATGATAAGCTCATTAATATTCAAATGCATGTGAATACTAAATATTCTGAGCAATTACAGTTTAAGTGCGAATTGTGCAAGTCACGACAATCTCCTTCTCTGAATATATACACAAAAATAACGTGTCTAATCACTCGTGTGCATCTTAATTAAATGATAACAAACATTTCTAACGTGTCTTTACATACTAACATGTCGACTGTACAATTCTGGGCTTCAGATCCGAAGTGGACAGGATGATAATTGTTCAGATTTTTGTTTCTTTACGCGTTCGTGTCAGATTAATGCTAAACAACGCCGACGCATCGCTGTAGATTAGACACTAATCAGCTTAAAGTCACTACAAGCTTCAGGATACAGGATAGCGCTTCTTTAAATGAATGCTGATGAAGTTGTCTCCTCACACATATTTCTTAGCGAGGCCCCTCAGAAAGCCAATCAGTGTATATTTATTTATTTATTTATTTATTTATTTATTTATTTATTTTTTGTTTTAATATATTTTTTTTTTCCCTCCAATTTAATCACATGAAGAGATAAGGAATCAGATCAACCAAGCATGCTAAGAAGCGCCGTATCCACTAGGGCTTTGACTGCATTTTGCACCGAGCGGCAAGCGCTTGCAAAATAATCAAGCAATTAGGGGTAAAAAGTCTACAAGGGAAAAAAAAAAAAAAAGGAAAAGAACGAGAGGCAGCTCCAAGACTTGTGTTTTTTTCTGAACTTGGCCCAACCCATGCTCCATTCTCTGGATATGTTGGGAAGCGGAAGGATGACAGACTAATTTAGCATCCAAGTCGTAATTGGGTTTAGTAGCTAACATAGTTAGCATGCGATGGAAGGTTGGCACGGTGCTAACCGTTTGTGCCCACTGTTCCTTGACAGTTGATAACGCCCCATGCTATCCGAGTGCAGACTCCACCCAGACACATCCCCGGGGTCGTGGAGGTCACTCTGTCCTACAAGTCCAAGCAGTTCTGCAAAGGAGCGCCAGGACGATTCGTCTATACCGGTGAGTGTGAAAGGAGGAACTTTCATCCTTATGCTTCTTTCTTTCTTCCCTTCTCCTGAGGAAATATTGCAAGCTGACATCCATTTCTTTCTCTTTCTATAACTCTGCCTCTATGTACCTGCCTTTCCGTTTCGCTCATGCTCTCCTGTTCTTCTCTCTCTTCTCCTGTCTTGTCTATTTCTCCATCCTTCTCTGGTTCTTGCTCGCCCGGTTGCAATGTTGAGCGCAGGGAAATCGTGTGAAAATGAGCTGGGCTTGCTCACTATAAATCCCGCTTCCTCTTTCTTTCTCTCGCTTTCCCTCTCTCCATTTTTTCCTGTCTGTAACCTTATCCTTACTCTGTTGGAGTGGTGAAGGGGGCAGCTGCCAGCTCCTGTTAATCTCAAACCATTACAACACGTCCTCTCTCCTTTCTTCTGAGCGTAAATACACCCACCTCTAATGCACACGTTACCAGCACTGTGTGTCTATGTATGTGCGTGTGTGTGTGTGTGTGTGTGTGTGTGTGTGTGTGCTTGTTTGTCTCATATACAGAGCAAGCAAGGTCAGGGTGTATGGAAGATTGTGTTTGTAGTCCTTAGTCAGTAGAGTGTGTGTGTGTGTGAGTGTGTAAGGTCTAGCTAATCTCTTCCTTAGTGTGGCTGATAGTGGAGGTGATGTGGTCACTCCATACTTGACCTGGAAGCTCAGTATCAGATCCCAGACCGAGCGGGACAATGAGATAATCATCAGGAATTAGAGCTCAATTGTGTGTGTGTGTGTGTGTGTGTGTGTGTGTGTTGGTGTGTGTATGAGAGAGAGAGAGAGTGAGAGTGAGTAGTGGGGGTTGGTGGGAGTTGTTTCGTGGGACACCGGGTTCCTTCAGGGGCAGCTGTTCCCCTTTCCTGCCCCAGTCTGGGCCGTTTAACCCCCCTGAGCAGGGCCAGACCACAGGCCAACAAGCCTTTGAGATAATGAAACTCTAGATGGGGGAGCTGCCTAATACCAGGCCTGTTATATGAGCTCTGACACTAATGTCTGCTCTACAGACCTGACAAACTTCCTGAGCCTTTCACTTAGGCCCATGTGCTAATACTTAGAGCTTGAAATGGTGACAAGTCAAATTCAGATATTTCTCCTCATTATGTCAGTTTCTAACTGACATTTTTTTTTCTAAGCTTAATATCAATATAAATATATACATAAGATGAAAGATTACAAGCACATATATAGCCGTGCTGTGGCATAAGAGAAATAAAACACTTCAGGGTGGTAACAACGACCTTTCATGCCACACCACCATGATGTTGATTATTTTCCTAGAACATGCCTTGTCATTTTTTAGTCCTTATGTAATAACTATATAATAAGCGTATAATAATCATATACGTTGAGTATTTGCTAAAAATATATACTAAAATATGGCCTTATGCCACTCACCAGGAATATAAAAATAGAACATATAACAGAAACACTCTGTGAATAAAAGTGGGAAGTTACACTCTCCATGCCTGAACCATGTCATTGTTATTCTTAAGAGAAAGATTAATGAGATAAAGTCAAATAATAACATCCATATGCACCAAAGTCACCAGTTCAGAATTAATAACGTTTAACAATCATAGCTACATTTGTTAATTCATCAATTATAGTTCTTATGAGGTTAGGGTTATGACAGTTTGTTTACCTCGACATTCGCATCTCTTCCGTGTTCCCCCTCTCGGTGTATGTATTTGTTTCAGTCAGGAGAGTTACCGATCACAACAGATGACCTGCACTTCGAATTAGTTCATAAATGGCTGCTTTGAACAGAGAATCGTAGGTGGTCGTAGTAAAAGCTTTTGCAAAAGTGTTGTGTAGTGTGTGTGTGTGTGTGTGTGTGTGTGTGTGTGTGTGTGTGTGTTTGCCAGTCTAAGTGGAATAATGGCTGGCTATTCTAGAGGAATTAGAGAAAATGAACATAAACAGTCCTCAAGTGCTTTATGGCTGCATGCAATGGATGCTGACTGCCATTCATTATTTGGGGAGGCACATTCCCCAACACCCAACACCGCCCCCTGCCCCCCCCAAATACCGCTTGTTCAGGAAACACACACGTGCACACACACACACACACACACACACACACACACACACACACACACAGCTCTTACTGCTTTCATGCATTGTACCAAGTACAGAACCCAGTACTATTTTTTTGGTTAAAGATTTTCCCATTTCTGATATACAGTAATAATCAAAATTCCCTTGTGATGAGACATAGAAGATCATACTAAAGTTGTCCTTATAAATGCTTTCTTCCATTCTAAGTGATATGTAGAAACATAGAAACATGCCGTCCATACTCTACAAGTGTGTTAGATAAAGATTAGCTGGAAAAAATCCTTAGAGTATCACTTTAAGGAACTTTTTAACAGCGGAGTAATATCGGAAAATATGTCTAATCCGATACCCTGTATTACATCAGCCCATCCGTAGATAGTAGTGTTAAATTTTGATTCCTAAAGGTCCTTCACACTCACTTAGATTTACGCTGGGTCACCAGAAACAGCGCACTACTTTAAGAGTCGATAATTCTTCTCCATCATGTCAGCGCAAGCCACCTGTCTGAGAGGTCAACCTTCCTTAAGCAAATGACTCCAGTCTGGCTTTAAAAGGCAGGCCGTGTCCTCGCACATTCCTCGTCTGTCTCTTCCTCTCATTTTCTCTCTGACACTTCAAGCAGAGCGTTGGGGTCAGCAGTGAAATGATACCCGCTGGATGCTCAAAGTGTAGCAGGCCAGGCAGAGCACAATAAAACCAGGATACGACATCGGAGTAGACCGTAAGGTCACACAAACACCGAAAGTGTGTAAGCGCTTTATGATCTGCGAGTCCCTCGTCTAAAACAGAGTGTCATTTAATACCCACCGTCCACGGATGCAGAGCCAGTATGTGTACGTGCAAGCGTTTGTGTTTGTTTTGGAGTGTGTCATGCTGTGTCTATATATGTGTATGAGGTTATTTACAACCGCAGGCTCCAGGAGTTTATTGGCTTTGCTGCTTCTTGCTCTTCTTCAGCTCATACCTTTGTATCCTTTAAAGATCTTCATGTACTGTGATTTTTCTTACCTGCGTCACCTTGTTTGTTAGCATGTTTTGGTGGCGTCCGAGACCTGTATCAGTTATCCATTGATCAGGTGCCGTGCTGAACAGCCTGTCAGAGCGACAGACGTGTTTGTCCTCCTGTCAATAGCAGTCATTCGAAGAAGCTTCACAGGCTGATCATGCAATTTTGAAAAGCCTTGTCCAGATGTTCCCTTTAAGCTTCTCTATTGGATTTGACAGACTGTCCTATTTATAATTTTTTTTTTTTTTTTTTTTAACTTTCTTAACCATGTAAGGGATTTAAAAGGTAAACAGTGTTCATTTAAACAGCCAGTATCCTGTCTGTGTATTTATGGGATTACATATACAGACCTTTTGCGTTTAATCTTAAGACACACATCCCGTTCTCTCCCAGTCATCCAAGAGAAAAGAAGAAATAGTTTGGATGGTAGGTGAGATGGAAGAAGGGCTCATGAGCACCCTGGCAAATCATTTATAGCAATGACAGCAATCATAAATATAGCTCAGCATTGGACTCTAATTGCATCAAAGCCATTGCTTTCTATTTAGGTATTGCATGGTCACTGCGAGAGCCTGGCCTCAACGCTCTACTGGAGCTGAGAGAAAAGAGGTGAGATAAAGAAAGAGAGAGAGAGAGAGAGAGAGATGTACCACTGGAGCTCTCACCCCGCTGGACTATTTGTCCTAATCAGTGACACCCATTTACCAGAATTGCTTAAAATGAACTATACCTCATACAGAAATCGTACATTTACCGGCCACCATTTATCACACGGAAATTGAGGGCCGGTAAACTTTTCCTTTCCTCCGATGGGATTGTAGACATGCATCAAAATGTTAAAAAATGATTGGTGAAGGAGAGCTGTCACCCATTTATCAGGGCCAAGGAACATTATTTGCTAATTTCCCAACCTGCTGCGTGACAGGGTGCTTCATCTTTGGACCCACAGTGACCGCCACGGCCCCTTTCTGTTATTAGTTCAAGTCAAGCATTTTTTTTCTCTCTCACTCTCCTTCCCTCTCTAACTCCCCCTTCATTTTTTTGGCTGCCTTTAACAAGAGCCATTTGTCTATCATACACCTTCTCACGATTCCATTCGAGAAGACGTTGACCAAAGGCCACTCTCTGTATCTCAGAGGGTCTGGCTCTCCTGGCCTGCTCATTGGCCAGTGGCTCTGATAAATCACAAAGTTTCCTCGTCAAGGTGAAGGTATTGACTCGGCTGCGCCAAAACTGACAAAACGCACTGAGAAGGAGACAGCCATTCATCATCCGCCAAAGAGGACAAAAGGGTCGTCTCGCCACTTCACTCTGCAACACTGCCACACACTTCAATTGACCTGGCACATGCAAACATCCAGAAACACACAATTACTGGCACCAAACCCAGTCCCTTTATTAGAGTAATTACTGAAAATTAAAAGCTATTAAAAACAGACATGACCATTTAGAACCCTGTCAAACTTCAGCCCTGCTGGAGAGCCTTCTGTCTTTAAGTTGTTCTTGGACACGATCTGATAGAGGTCCTGGTTTCATCGCTGCTCCGGCATGAACAATACACATGGCCGGAGGTGAAGGCAGAAAGATGGGAGACTGGCAGTAAATAAACTCTTTAAACGGTGCCACATGAAACGCCTTATCGCTGGAAGATCAGCGGGTGATTTAGAAGAAACTATCGGTGCATCAACCTTTCTCCACCCTCAAACTGGATCAGATAGAGCTACTCTTTCTCTATCTTCTCCCCCACATACACACACTCATGGAGAAATGTACTGTAGTAATCAGAAGCTGGACGATTATGTAATCAGTGCCATCTTCGTCACACCCCTTCATCCTCATGAAAAGAAGCCAGCAAGATGCCACCTCCACTTTATTCTCAGGGTCTACAAGACTTGATCTGCAAAAGATCATTGGAAATGGGGAGTGGGGGCAGGCGTGGGGGTAGGGGGGTGGGGGGGGGGGGGGGGGGCTGAGATTTGGATCACCCCCCCCCCCCCCCCCGTTTATTACAGTCACTTTAATATATAGTGTATATAATATAATATAATATACTAAAGCAGAATTCCGTTATCTTTGGAACTACACAGTCCCTGACTTAAAATTCTCTCATTAAAGAGCAAAAAAAACAAAAAACGTTTTTGATATAATTGGTAGCACTGGTTCTTCTTTGGCCTTTGCAATTTTTTCCTGTTTCTGCCTGCTTTAAATAGATTCGCCCTTACTAAGTCACGCGCATTAGTTGTGCTCCAGTGACCAGAGCATTTTCTGATGGATGACTCACACGTTTTTCTCCTCCCATCCTCTTCTCCTTTCTACACCCCTCACCTATCCAGACCTAGGCATCGTATCTTTTTCCAGCGTAGCTTTTATTTATAGATTAATGCTAAAAGCTACAACATATTTACAGCTAAAACAAACTTAACTCATCTTGATCAAGGAAGAAAAAAAAAAGAAAAGTAGCCATAATTTAACGGACCCATTGATTTTTTATTTTTTTTGCAGTTTGCCCATGTATTGATCTTTTTTCACAGTATTAATTTGGACATGAAATTATCTAAGTCTGATTTCATTTAGCATCGTTTGGCTGTTAAGGCATAAGGTGTGTTTCTGTTGGTGGTAGTTAAAAGTCAAACATCTGTGTAAGAAAGAAGATAGAAGAGCAGAGTGGACAGTGGTCAAAGGTGGGGTGTGTGTGGGGGGGCTGGGTGGGTGCTTTTTAATTTTTAACCCTCCTTGTTATAGAGATAGACTCGAAATGTAATTTGTGTCAGTGGAATAAAATATGAAAGGGCGCAATGGTCTGGAGAAGAGTGGCTTTCTGTCTCTGTCCAAGCTCTAGGAGTCTTCTCCAGCCTTCCATCCATTCCCACTCCAATCATCATGCCTGTATCGGTTCAAAGTTCATGAAATTTCTATGAGCATTGATCTGTCACCATTGATTTTTTTTCCCCACCCTTCCCTCTCCCACCCACCTCTGAAGATCTTTGAAATTTTAATTTCCGGAGCATCTGAATTTCTTAGAGATGGAATAGCTCCTTCTGAGATAGATGGCAATAAAATGAAGTTAGCGCCTGGGCGAAGAGAACGCGAGCCTTGAATTCTGGGAGAAATTTTCCTCTCACATCTGTGTGTTTTTTGTTTTGTTTTGTTTTGTTTTCAAGTAGGCTCTGCTTTTGAATGCTACCAAACCAGCAGCTTAGCTTTTTTTATTTGTTGTTGTTGTTATTGTCGATACTCTATCTCTATATCTACCAGGCTGGCCACGAGAAACATTTTCCACAATACCTCTTTGTATGATGCAGAGTGTGATAATTGCAGCCTATCACTCTTGTTCCTCATGCTGTTTTTTTTTTTTATCCACCTGGCCCACTTTATTCAGTTAACAATCAGCGGCTCATTTCATAAGCGCCTTCTGATATAATCAGTATTGGCGTCTTTCTGCTGAATTGGGGGTGTAAAGCACTTGTCAGCAAATAACACTTTTTCACTGAAATCGCGAACCCCCTCTAGAGGCACGGCCTCGCATTGAACAGTGTGATTGGGCTTGCCTTCATTTTTATATGACATATTTTATACTTTATATTACATCTCATTTTTCTGCATACAACATCCCTGCTCACTCTCTCTATATCTCTCAGCCTCATATTCCATGTCTCTGTTTGGTTTGACAGTAACAAATGTCTCATTGCTCAGCGTAGATTATATGTCTGGGTCCGCTCAATGAAATTATAATTACAGTGGTGGTCTGTTTTTGCGAAGAGGAAACTAACTATATTATTACAGGCATATGGTTAGAAGGGATATATGCGTTATTATGAGTTGAAAAACTGAATTGGTTTAGCAAATGAATCCTGCGGCTTGTTTGGAACCAAATGAATCTTTTCCTGTTTTTGTTATGCCAGCGAGGGATTGGAGTAAATGAAAGCTGTGCTTTTTCTTTTTTTTTTTTTTCTTTTTTTTTTTCTCCCCCCAATCCTCCGTCTGTCTCACTTCACCTTCCTTCCTCCACTGGGCTGGAACGATGGCTGTTCGGTATTAAAAGATGCTTCCTGTCTGTGCTTTGTTGTTTCCTTAACGTTTGCACGTCTTAAATAGAAGAAGGTGGGGGAGATATAAAGACAGAAAGAGTGAATAAGAGGAAAATAAAGAAAGAGAGAAAGAGAGAGAGAGAGAGAGAGAGAGAGAGAGAGAGAGAGCATACATTTGTCACAGGCACTACTGTCCGAGCTCATGGTATTTCATGCCTGTTTTAAACGGCCGTCCTTTGTTCCCTTGAGAAAGCTCTCTCCACTCTCACTATCACAGAGGCACAGCGCTATACTGAAACTCTCTCTGAACTGTAACCTCTCTCTCTCTTCTTGCTCTTTTCTTGCTTTCCCTTTAAAGCCCCTCTTTTCCTTCTTACTGATTTGGGTTATGGAGGGAAGGAAAAAAAAATCATGTGTGTGGTGGGGGTAAGACTTTTTGATGGTGTAGGTGGAGCAGAGATAAGCTCAGAGCAGTTAAGTATAATTAGACAAAGTAATAGCAAGCAACAGCAATAAAGCCACTCATTATCTTGTGCAAAGATATAGCCTTATCATAATAGGCCATAATGTGGGCGTGGAATGCCAGTCGAGAGCCCCCTGTTTTCGCTCATGTTTGTTCAAAGGAGCACAATTACACCAGCGTCTACTTATCAAAGTTATCCCCCTCTCTTTTTTTTGTTCTCTCTCTCTGTATGATCACTTTGTTTCTTTGGATCTGAGCGCTCCAAAAAATGTGAGTCACTCACAATCTGCTGTGAAAAAAAAAAAAAAAAACTCCCGACAACATCACTATTAACGATTTGCAAAATTCAGTCATACGTACTGATAAAATTCACAGCAAAATAATAAATAAATAAATAAATATATAAATAAATAAAAGCATGCCTACAGCTTGCAGAAAACAGCTGACAAAGCCTGAAAAAAAGCAAGCACCACTCGATTATTTCCGGGATTTCTCTCACGACGTTGTCGCGCTTTGTTCCGTCATTGACTTCATTCTGTCGTCGATCCCGAGTGCCATTAACACTGTCGACATTTTAGATCACATCACCTCGCTACGTTTGAGCCATGTTCTTCACACGCCCGAATCTGACACATGACTGACAGCGCTTCCCTTTCGAATATTTTTGGATTGTCGTAATTCTTTTCCGCACACTTTGGTCTTAAATTTCGTAACTTCAAGTTGCCGTGTGGTCTGATAATTCATCAGGATTTACGGCAGACGTGTCACTTTCTTACGCTGTTATTGTAGAACGGCTGTGTTATTCGGGAAAAAGAGGCATGTCAGAGATATGTATCTTCTGGCGTGTAAGGTGTCAGACGTGAGGGATGACAATGTACAATCTGGGAGAACAAGGTCAAAGCACTCCATCTTCAAATATACAGATGTCCTGCTCAGATGCACACATATAAAGACATGCTCATGCATATACACTCATATTCACTCAGATAGACATTTTGAAATGGTCCTGTTTTTAGATTTCTTTTTCATTTGCGTAAATTACAATTGAAAAAAAAAAAAAAAACAAACAAAAAAAAACCTCAGAGCAGGGACCAAATGTTAAGAGGGCACAACACTGAGTGGCTGTCTAGCATTTGGGATTTGAACTTACATCTTCTGAGCTCTGTATCTTATAAACCAGAACTGAAAACATAACATCTAAACACAATATTGTGATCTAGGCAGCTTGAGATTTGTCATCTGTCAATGTCAAGTCAGAGCTCTTCTGTTTTCTGTCCTCTTTTTCACAGTAAAATCTGCTAGCTCATTAGCAGACACAACTCCCTCTTTCCACTGGAGCTCTGTAGATCGTGAGAGTGCTGCGAGCGATGCCTGCCTCGTTTGATTTAACAAGCTCATTTATGCTTGTTAGCTAAGCAGCACTTTCCCGCTTCATTCTGGATGGATAGAACAAACAAACAAAACAAAAAAAAAGAGATGAGAAATGAAGATGTAAGCGAAAGCCCTTAGCCACTGACAGATGCCAGGCCGCCAATCAGACACGTATATACGTATATACTATGTATACAAACACTTAGCCCCTCATGAGCCTTGAAACAATGGTGTCTGTGGTCTCTCTCTCTCTCTCTCTTTCTCTCTCTCTCTCTGTTCCTTGCTCTCTCATTATCCGTGAGGTCAGCGAGCTGCATTGGGAAGAAGCAGATAGATCAATACAAATTATCCTTGAGCAAACCCTTGCTGACAGGCTGAATTGCAGCATATGTTTACCCAAAATCGGGCAATTTATCTTAATATCAGCAGTGTAATGCGGGACAGGTGAGAGGTCAGCCACTCTCTCCACCTCATAATTACCCGCCTCCAAAACAGGAAAGTGCTATTGATTGGCTGAGCCCAGGGCAAGGGGCTGGCGCAGAGCCCAAGAGGAGGGGTCACAGTCCGGCCTGGTTCAGATAGTCCAGCATCGTTTCAGTGACTGGAGCATGTCTGTGTGTGTCTATGTGTGTGTGTGTGTGTGTGTGTGTGTGTGTGTGTGTGTGTGCATGAGAAAGATTGTGAAGGTTTTATATTCCCACTGTACTCTGAGTAAGTGGGTGGATGTGGTGTCATCTATAGGCGAGCAAGAGAGAACGAAAGAGAGAGAAAGAAGGAGGTGGAAATCTCTCTGGTTAAGCTGTTATTACTCAATTTGTCCTTTATACTGTATTTCTGAGCATTTCTCAGCAAAGGAAAGAGACAGAATGTGTATGTGTGTGTAGGAGCTAAAACGGTCTGTATTCGTGATGTAAAGGGCTGTCTGGAGGTTAACATCACTGATTTTTTTTTCTCCATCTCTTTTGTCAGTCAATAACACTTTGAACACTCACTGTAACGCCTATTAACGTTACTTAATAATAAAAATAATTTTGAGGAGACATAATAACATCTACTTCAGTTGGGGTTTCTTTAACATGGCGTACTCGTTCTGCAGGTGTGTGGGTGCGTGTGTGTAGCAGTGAGGTGAGAGATGGGTGTCAATGAAGGATCCCGTGACCTCTTCAGTGTCATTAGCATCAGATCAATAAGTGATGTGCATTTATCTCCATCAGAATGCATCTATTAAACCATAGACACTGTCACAATCTCATCCCTATAAGTCTATGCATAAGTGTGTGTGAAGCTATGCAGTGTGTTTTACCTTTTACTTACCTTGTATTTACACTCGTACCACTATTCCTGAACATTGTATGACTGGAGCTGGTGCAAGTGTCAGGTGCAGTAGCATTGCTGTAGTCTTTAAACATTATGTACAAGTAAATGCTGTACAAAATTAAACGGTGCTACTCGTAAGTGTTCCTATTCCCCCATTGCCATTCCAGATCTAAAAACCAGCATGTTTCTCTGACAAATCTGGTGTAGCAACACATACAATACATATACAGGCATTAATTGCATACTGTACATAAAGAGTAACCTTTTATGGTATTATAAATGAGTTTAAATCTGACCCTATGAGCACAGATTGAAGATAAACTGGATTTTACATCAAATGAACCTGTACGCACATCAGCAGTGCAACTGGTACTCTCTCACCTTCACTAACGTCTAGAGAAGATAGAGAGGAACAACTAGCGAGTGCAGGAATGGAGAAAGAGAGAGAAAGACAGACCGAGAGACACTGTGAGAGTTACATCGTTGCAAGAGTCATGTCATGTAAAATCAATATAGCCGATCAATGCTGTATTAACAAGGCAGCATCTTATTTCTCATTCCTATGTGACACTGGCTTCAACCATGCATGATGGCATGTCAAATAGCATCACGCCTGTCAGTCACATGGACACACACACACACACACATATACGTGTGTACAGTGCTTGCATGCTTAGAGATACAGCTGTGGCAGATATCGATCATTAGCCCCCACACTTAGATGTAATTGTGCCACTTCATCATAAAGTCGACCAATTATTTTGAGGAAGTTCTTGTCAGTGGAAGTTTCAGCTACTCTCTGCCTTTCCAGCATACATACTGGGTAGTGAATAAAGATAGGAACAAGGAACAGTTTCCGAAACCCTTCATAGTGTCAATATGATGTTCACTATAGTATGGTCCCAAAGTCTACATTATTATTATTATTATTATTATTATTATTATTATTATTATTATTATTATGACAATTACTGAAGACTAATTCAACATTTTGAATTTTAATTGCTACGTAATATTCAACGATGTGGTCTTCAAAATTTTTCTTCATTTTCTCGCCAATGTGGTCATTTAGCAATTCATTTCGCAGTTAGCAAGCTGGTGCTATTAGCCAGCTCTCCCTATCATGCAAGAAATACCAAAAGAGAAGGGTGAGCGCTAACATGTGCTTCCTCTGAGACACCTCGACAGCCAAGCCAAGCACATCGTTTCAAACTGTTGCTCATACTGCATGACACACTCGGAGGAAAGCGCTTTCCACCCTCTTCCGCATACATGAGATCAGAGACGCCCACGATTGGAGAGTGTCACTGGGATTAACACGAGATAGAGACTATGCCATCCCTCCTCCTACAGAGAGCATGGACACCATTCCTCTAAAGACTCCTGGCCACAGATGTCTATGGCATCGCTGGGATTCGAATCATGGTCTGATGATTAAAAGGCGATTGCTGAGAACTATATATTTCAATCATTTCAAAATGATATAAATAGAAATCATTGTATGAAACTTGAACTGGTCTCGATCATCCTACGCCATTTCCATACATGGTAATGATTGTTTACTTTTAAATGGAAGTTTACATACGGTATAGTATGATTTAGTCCACTCATTATACAAATACCTACAGAAGCTATTGTCTCTCACAGTATAGATACGTTGATTTCATTTCAACGTTACTGTTGTGTTTCAACATTTGAAAACAAAAAAACAAACAAAAAAAAACAGTTTAGTCCACTAATCATATGGCTGGCGGTTCGATTCCTGGCCCACATGAGTCCACATGCCGAAATGTCCTTGGGCAAGACACTGAACCCCAAGTTGCTCCAAGTTAGTGCCTTGCATGGCAGCTCTGCTACCATTGGTGTATGAGTGTGTGTGTGAATGGGTGAATGAGACCCAATGTAAAGCACTATATAAGTGCAGACCATTTACTACATTCTGTTATTGCTCCGCTTCCTCGTTTGATCAACAGCCTGATAATCAATATGAACCTCCTACTATTCAGAAACACCAGGAACTTCCCAGTCTTTCTGAAAGTTCATATTAGACAGCTCTCAGAAGCTCTTCTGACTGGGATAACATTGTTGCCTTTACCTGACTATATCTATTTTTATATCCAATAACGTTTTACCTGCTCAGCTTGCATGTTCCGGCTGCTTTCTCCAGTCTGTTTCCTTTATTTTATTTTTATCTTTTTCAGTGGAGGAGAGTGGTAATAGACCTCCGGCAGTTCCTCTAAAGCTTGTTAAACACAATGTGTGCAGTTGCAGCGAGTTGAGATTATGATTCATGCACTTGTATATGTGGCGGCCCTGGCCTCTGATTTATAACCTGCCCTGTTCGTACTCAAAATTACAATTTTAGAAGGAGGAGGCTCGCTGTGTATGTGTGTGTGTGTGTGTGTGTGTGTGTGTGTGTGTGTGTGTGTGAAGACAGAGAGAGAGAGAGAGAGAGAGAGAGGAAGAGAGGAAGAAAGATTAATTACTATTTGTGGCCAGCAATTTCACGAGGCTAGCCCAACACAGCTGTAGAATGATGGCGCCCTACATCAGTTTGTAGTCAGCCATTCACAGATTATTAAAGCTTTGCAAGATGAAGTGCACCTCCTGCATGGTTTGCACTCAGGCAATAAGAAGGGGGGAAAGAGAGAGAGAGAGAGAGAAAGAGAGGGATAAATCTGAAAGCAGCAATAGCCAGACATATGTCATCATCAGCCGCTTGCTATAAATCTAGCTGGTGATACAGGAGGAAAGGCCTGATGCAGACTTCAACATACTGACAGCCATGATTGCTGTGTGTTTGCGTGTACATATATGTATGTGTGTATGCGTGTGTGTGTGTGAGAGAGAGACAGAGAGACAGAGAGAGAGACAGAGAGAGAGAGTGGGCTTAGAGTTAGGGGGGTGCTAACCATCAAGCTCTCACACTACCTCATTCATAATGTATCCACTAAGCTCTCAAAATTTATTTGATCAATTACAGCCAGTTTGCTTCAAATAAGCGAGGTGGAGGGGAAAAAATGCCTCCAACATTGTGCTGTGTGTACATGTGTTTATCTGTATACTGCACACTAAAACTAAAGTATGTTATTGTGTTTTATTCAAATGCTCGCACACATCCAGATATTTGCATAGATTTGATGAATAAATGCAATAAACTTTATGTATGCCACATTTCAGTTTGACTGCTAAAGCCGTGTGCGCGCCTGTGAGCGAAACTAACACGCCATGCTTGTTATGTTTTTTATTATTTTATTTTTTTTTGCGGTTTAGCTTTGAACGAGCCAACTATTGACTACGGCTTCCAGAGACTGCAGAAGGTCATCCCCAGACATCCAGGTGACCCGGAGAGGTTGCCAAAGGTCAGTAGAGCTGAGAGAGAGTGAGTGGAAGTGAAAGAGAGAGAAAGCGAATGAGACAGATGGAAAGATGTATATCGTAGAAATTTCAAAATGGGAAGCAATTCAGGATGCCGATGTTAGTACATGCAATCTCTTTTGGCAAGTCATCACGAATCAAATCACTGACACACACACACACCCACACACACACACAGAAAGCAGGCAACCTGCAGACCCCAGTGTTTGAATTCTGCCAGAATTGCGCAAACTTTCAGTGTAGCGAAATAGTTCAATTAAACATTTTTCCACTCCAGTAAGCAGTGGTGATTGTAATCGGAGCAGAGCCCTCTTTCTGATGTGTGATTATTTTGCTCTTGTTTTCCTTTCATTTTCCAAAGCTAGATCCACTTTAATCTTTTGTTTACAAAGCTTTCTGATATAAGTCCAAGCCTTAGCGGGTTAATAAATGAAGCCCAAACGTTAATATCAGCATGCTCTGTGCGTATTTATTTATTTGATTTCATTCTTTTTTTCATTTAAATCGCGCAATTCGAGTGCTTCATGAGATGTTCCCATGACACATCTTGCCATCTCCTAGTTTGGATGTATGACATAAAATAAAAACGCCAAAGAACAAAGCAAAAAGAAAAAGAAAATCTGATCATTCTTTGCTTATTCATTCTGATAAATGTATTTATCGCCCCATTTGGCTGTGATCAGCTCCAAAACATGTTCATTTCCCCTCTGAGCCCAAGCACTAAGGGCTGGGCCCTTTCATAATACCACATTAAGATATTATTTTGTACCCAGTTAATGGGCGCTCAGTGAGAGCTGACCACCGCTAAAAGTCTAATAACAGCTATCATACAAATATCTATTAAAGCCCAGCATGGGGGCACGGGTGCTATCATTAAGACGAGCCTGGCTGCTTTAAGCACAAGCACGACTAGCCTCGTGTCCCACAGACACACACACCAAGCTAAGCATCCCCGAGCAGAGCCAGCCCACGCCACATGATGTGTTTCAATTACACTTGGCTCTCTCCCTCTGTGGAGAGCAATATCTAGACAGGAAATCTTGTTCCAGTAAATGCTTTAAACTATCCATTACCAATAAAACAGAACCAGCCAGGCCGCCTCTCCCTGCCTGTACACCCGGCATTTTGTTCCAAACACCATGATGTTCTGCCTTTTGCTAAGCTTCAAAAGACACACTTATATCCATTAGACCTAACTTTTTTAAAAAAAAAGAACCCCAAACAACAACAACAACAACAACAACAAAGTATCGATTTGTCGGGAAAATGCGGTGGGTTTTTTTTTTCTTTTTTTTTTCTCACTCTGGGAAAGTGTAAAGGCAGAAAAAAGCATGCGACGCAGGAAAAGTGGGTGTGAAAGCTTCAGAAGGGGGGCTTTTTCTAATTCAGGTAAACCTTCAACACCAGGGGCCTTCGGCGCAAACCGATTGCCGAGAAGAGATGGATTCTAGCAGCTCCAATAAACAACATAAATATTTGATTTTGGCTTTTAATGGACCCAAATGCGGAGTTCAGCGGCATGTAAATGAAAGTGCCAAGTGATTTATCATAGTTACGGCAGCCGTCTGCTCGAGGCGGCGAACCCGGTGGGTCACAGCCGGCTCCGCGCAAAGCAGCAATTGACCCTTACACGGATTCGCAATGAGACCATGAGTGTGTGTGAGGGACGGCACTATTAGGGCCAAGACAGGCTGGAGTAATAAGGAGGAGGGGGTTTGCAGGGAGAAATGTAAACCGCGTGTTAGCATTAAGGTGAACGCGTCACACCCCTGTTTTCTCTGCCACTTCAGTGCAGAGTTGATAATACCAGCCTGATATTGATTTCCACTGTGCCTTTTCCCTCTCCACTCTTTCCTCCTGTTGTATGGAATCTACAATGGCCGTGCTTTGACGGGTAATTGTGCTCGGGACAGAAAACCAATACGGCGAGCCTGTATTGCTTTGGATATACACTAATAATGCCACTCCTACGTATGTACGTCGGTAGTGAGAGGGCGCCAAATTGAAGTTTACCTCCCTAATTTTAGATAAGATCAAAATTTGCGCGCTCGATCCCGGGTGAGGGGCGTCAAATGAACATATTTATATACGAAGCTAGGGAGCGAGAATAAAGGCAATATCAGGAGTCAGTCATGTGATGAAGGACGAGATTGCTAAGGGGGGCCTTCGCGCTCACTCTGCTTAGTCTCTCGGTTTGAAAGCGGTTTCGTCCATTATTCTCCATATAGACCAGAGTGAAAAGAGAGAAATAGGAATCTGATTAGATGTTATTCTTTCCGTTTGTGCTTGATCAAAGGATCTTTATTGCGATGATATAGTGCTAACCTGCCTGCTTTGCTCGCAAATTAATGGCTGCCTCGCATCTTGCCATTCCTCTCCCGTTCGTTTCAATCTGGCAAGCACAAATCTATGCCGCTTCCTCCTCAATCTAATATACAAGAAAATTTATTAGAAATGCATTCAAGTCGAGCAATTACCCATGCATTAAAATTCATCTTCTTTCTCTCAGCTTTTTGAAGTAGCTACATCTATTGGGCCCCGTGCTCCTCAATGTATTCATAACCTGAGGCTAGAACTAACAGAATAATTGCTTTACACTTTAGAATGACATTAGCACCTCCAGCCAGCTCACCTCGCCCATCTCCTGCAATGCTGCTGATATACTGTGTACCACTCCAGATATTGGACCGTGATAACAAGAAGAGCCGCGTTTAAATGGTTCACGTCCACGGGCAGAACAGCAAATGCTTGTAATAATAACCGGCCGCATTTGTCACGAAAGCAAGCTTGGGAATCGTTTCGGAGCTTTAATAGTTTCCGTTTAACCTGGAGTCTGCTACGTCTCGGCGAAGGGAGGAAAGAGGAGTCAATTACACTTAGCACGGCGCTCATGAATTTACATTGAAATGCTTCTCAAATACCATTCACCGCTAATAATATTCCCAGCGTGAAGCCGGCAGGCTGAGAGGAACAAAACAAACCCAACCAGTGTCTCCTCCACCAATAGGGGCCTGCTCTCCCGTCACACTCCAACATCGGCCGCTAAATCCGCTTCATTAGCCGAGACACCTTGTAGCTAACAACAGATTAAAGTGGAGAGGAGACATGATTTCCTTAAACTATCTTTACATCTCGTCGGCCTGGGTGCCATATGGACAAGGAGTTCGAGAGAGTCTCACGCAGGCAGGCTTTCGTCTCAGTGAGAGCGGCGGTCTTAATTGTAGTAATCGTCAGGTAACATTGGGAGCGACGTATAAGGAGTCTTGTGATATGACTGGCGGAGATGATGAGTAATTATTAGCACTGCAGAAAAACACTTTATCTCGCTCAGAGAGAGAGAGAGAGAGAGAGAGAGAGAGAGAGATGGAGAGGGGAAGAAAGAGCACAGAGCCGGTTGATGGGACAGGATTAAGACAGCTGGGCCTTTCATTGATTGTACCTGCCGCGTGACAAGTGTAATTCTTTATTTGTATGCAAACTAGATGCATGCAACATGAAGCAGAGACAGCAATTTCTAAGCTAAATGCCCATTTTAAAAGCCACTCATCCGCTCCCTCTTAGGATTAGACAGTGTCTCTATAAAACGTATGGTGCACGCACCAAGAGCCCTGACTTATGCGATTAATCTTGATAAGTACGGATTCAAGATGGCGGCCGTGACTAGGAATGAAGCCAGTCAGCCATGCTAAGAAACAGCGTGTGATTCGGTGAACATGCTAGCAAGATCAGAGCTGAGGTTAGAACAAGCTTGCACATTGAAACAATTTTCAATGAAAAAAAACAACCAAACAAACTCACAAACAATACTGACTGGAAGAGCTCTTGACAGGATATGAAGTTTATTAGAACATAAGATGTTAATCATTCAGTGCAGCAACACCCTCATGGAACATCATCGGCTCTAGAGTTGCTGCATGTAGCAGAGAAGAAAAAATACAATAGGCTAGACCAAGCGAGACGTCCTGGATCAGGGCGGCGTGTTGGCTTGTTGGCAGGCTGGGTGTAATTTTTGAAGGGAAGCTAAGCAGAAAGTTAATCCATGTTGTGCTATAAGTAGGGGGGAGGCATGCAGACATGGATAAGATGGGGTTTGTGGGCACCCAGGTCCCCGGGCGCAGCCTCTCAGGCAGCTCCGCACGAGAACTCATTTATGAAGTCCTTTACAACAGCCAGTGAAAGAGGTTAATTGAAAAATTTCCTAATGCCATTATGAAAGAACTAGATTAACCCGAGCTAATTCACTTTATTGTTCTGAAGAAAGAGGAATTGGCATTGAACTCCACAACAAATTTGGGGCATGAATTAAAGGGTGAGATGTTGTCTTTGAGCACTCTGCCAGTTTAATTAAGATATGGAAAATGACTCATTGTTCTTCGCTGCTAAAGTGGGTGGATTTAGCCGACCGAACGTCGCTCCTGTATTGCTTTATGTATCGCTGTGAGTGTGTGTTTGTTTGTTTAATACCCCATAGGCCACAGCATTTAAAACTCAAGTGCTTACTTTTTATTCATTTAGCTTAGAGGTTACACACCACTTCACTTGCTTTGGCACATGACACATGGTAAAAAAAAAAAAGAAAAGAAAAAGAAAAAGAAGCAGGTCTGAGAAGGAAATCCCTCCTAAAATGACTGTTAATCAAATATGAATTCAATAGAATACATTTATACATCACTAATGTCATAAATAAACCATACTGTAAACACTGACTTGCATGCATGCGCATATATTACACTTTGCATTTCTGTAACTCATTATAGTTTGTGTGTGTGTGTGTGTGTGTGTGTGTGTGTTTACGCTGCAGGAGGTTCTACTAAAGAGAGCAGCTGACCTTGTGGAGGCTCTGTATGGCATGCCCCACAACAACCAGGTAAAATACCCTCTACACCAGTGCATGCTAATGAACAGACCCCCCCCCCCGCCCTCTCACTTTCTGTCTGTCTCTATCTCTCTCGCCCTCCCTCTTTCTCAGTACAGTGGCTGTAATTAAATCAGTGCCTCTCTCCCCCTGCTATGCTCCTCTTTATACATTTCAAAGCTAGCTGCAGGCCATTGTACTGTAGCAGGGTGTCATTACATTGGGAGTGTGTGCTTTTTATTTCTATTTTCTCTCGCTATTTATTTGCGGTTGCTGCACATGGAGCAAAAAGAGGAGTTAATCGCTCACAACATACACACACACACACACACACACACACATACACACATAGTGAGTGGTTGATTTAAATGGGAGAATAACCTTGAACTTGGCCCAAAAGGTGTTTTTCTCAAACACATTCTAGAGAACAGTGCTGTTCAAATGTAGTCGAGAGGGTCTAATACATATTCAAAAGCAACGATCCATGATGTTTCCTTCTTTAGCATGTGGCTTCATGGAAACTGCCCTGAAAACGGCATTAAAATAACAAAAATGAGCAGCTTTGGGTTTTTTTTTTTTGGTTTGTGTTCATTCAAGTAAAGATTGGGCTCATGAAGGCTAAGATATCTTAAAAATTTGGCAAATTGCTTAATAAAATTATCCAATTCTGGTCATGCAAAGTGACTTCATGTACGTATCTCACTCATGTTCCTTTCACTTTGTTGTGTAGGAGATCATTCTGAAGCGGGCAGCAGACATTGCTGAGGCTCTCTACAGTGTACCACGCAACCACAACCAGATCCCGTCTCTCGCTAACACCGCATCCCATGGCGGCATGATGGGCGTCAACTCTTTCGGTAGCCAACTGGCGGTCAACGTCTCCGAGACTTCACAGGGTAATGACCAGGATATATAGCCGTGTTTGAAGATAAGCTGCACAAATATATATATATATATATATATATATATATATATATATATATATATATATATATATATATATATATATATTTGATTATCTATTAGAATAGTACCACTTCCTTGAGGACAAACATTGAACAACATGATAAAATAGCTTACACTGAATAAAAGCTTATGTGCTGGTCATCCAATGTTTGGTTTATTTTATACACCTTGCATAAGGACTAGCTAGCATAAGCACTGGCTTGTTTGTTGGCATACATTGCCTCAGCTTTATCTTCCCTGGCTGAGTGTAGAGTGGATCTCTGGAGGTGTCTGACCCTTTCCACATGTCCTGTTTACTTACATTTCTGAAATTTGCTTTTATTGTTAACATGCATGAGAATATTCAAGTGCAGAGCATGTATAGCACAATGCGTTAAGCCTTGGAAGCAAAAACAGGAATAAAACATGCATACAAATTATGCAGGGAATGCATGTCCAAAAAATGCTTTAAGGCGTCCTGAAGCAAAGTTTCACCAGGATAGAGTGGACAGGAGAGGGAACCTAGATGGATTCTGGATATGAAATCAGAATCATTCTAGTTTCTTCAATGGTGCATTTCTCTTTCCTGCAGTTGGCTACAGCCGTAACACAAGCAGTGTGTCGCCTCGTGGCTACGTGCCCAGCAGCACTCCTCAGCAGTCCAACTACAACACCGTCAGCAACAGCATGAACGGCTACGGAAACACTGGCATGCCCAACCTGGGTGTCCCGAGCTCGCCTGGATTCCTCAACGGTTCATCCGCCAACTCGCCCTACGGCAGTAAGTATCAAGGTAATTACCCCCCTTTCCCCTACTCTGCTCTCCCCCACCTGTGCTCCCTTTCCTTTTGACACTCCTGTTGTTTGTTTGTGTTTGGTTTTGTTTGTTTCTTTCTTTTTTTTTGGGAATGTGTGCTACTGGATAAAAGGAGGGGTGACTCTGGAGGCTGAACACCCAAAACAAGCCACATAGTAATCCAACCAATCAAATAATAACAATAAAAAAACATCCAAAATAACAAAAAACAAAACAAAACAAACAAACACATGAACCAATTGAATAGGCCACTGACACAGAGCAACAAATTCTACCTTAAAAAGCAAAACCTCAAAAAAAGTTTCTTCCTTTTATCGTCAGAGTCGATAAAGACACCTATTATCCAGCAAGTGGCCGAGGCAGGACATCCCATCTCATTCCATCCCAATCCCCATTTTCTCTTCCTTTATTGCATTCGTTTTGTTTGCAAGCAAAAGAATAGCACGCACAACCCTCCCTCACTGAAGAGTGATCATTTCCTCGTATCCATGCTTCCCTGATTTGTTTTCATCCCATGAATATTATTTGAAAAAGAGGCGAGGCCTGGCTCTCTCTGACTCTTGTCTGTTAGGAAAGAAAAGAAAAAAAGAAAAAAAGAAAAGAAAGTGAAACTCTCTCTGAGTGGTGACTATGTTTGCTCTATTGCAGTAGTTCCATCGAGCCCTACCATGGCAGCCTCTTCGGTCAGCCTCTCTTCAAACTGTAGCAGTACACACGGCATTTTCTCATTCTCACCTGCCAATGTCATCTCTGCAGTGAAACAAAAGAGCGCCTTTGCCCCCGTTGTCAGGCCCCAAGCATCTCCACCTCCTTCTTGCACCAGTGCAAATGGCAATGGACTTCAAGGTGAGAGCCGCCTCCCTCCTTTTATGACGCTGCACTGCTGCCTCACTCTTTGGCTCTCTTGAAAATGCCCCTTTTGTTGCTGCCATGCTGCTACTCCAACATGGCTGCCTGTATCAATTATATATGTGTGTGGATGGGTGAATGAACACATGGATGGATGATTTAAAAGGAATTATGCATGCAGGCATGTAGCATGAACATGCACGTCTGGCTTTTATGTCTCAATTTATTTATCTAACATTAATGATTGAGGGGAGTCAAACGTCTCACGAGACTTTGACTCTCAGCGGGTTTGGCACAGTTTGACTGAATATGTGTCCTGTATTACCGGGAAAAGTTTGTATCCGTGTACCAGTGAATTACCAAATCGAGGAACTCTTAACACAACCAAGTCGCTTGAAATGCCATGGCCATTCGACTAATGCATTATTCACCACCTTCTATGCATTTGATCTGAATTGAACATTGTATTCACCAATTCCCCAATGCCTTTAACTGACTTCCCCAGGTGTCCTGGGATCACAAATGAACAAGGCCTGTGTATGTCTGCCATTCACACCACTTGGAATGGATCCTGAATGAAAGATCATTACATTCACAGCCTTGAGAAAGCACAAACAAACGTCATAGAGTCCTCGCCTTTCCTTTGAATATTGTAGCTGGTTAAAAATGTATGCTTTTTTTCCCCCCACTGTAGTTATGAAAACAATGGGTCTTATATGGTGCTTACAGGACGAACGCATTAAGATTTCATAGAAAGGCACTGAGCTTTGGCTTCCTGTGCCAGCAGAGTAAGACATTGTTTTGATGAACACTGTAACGCGAGGCGGTGTTTCAGAAGTCGGCGCGATAACAGAAAGAAACAGTTGTGAAATCCTCGGCAGGACAGCGTCATTCAGCAAATTAACGACTTCCCGAGCCTGTTGAGCCCCGCTTGTATTTCCTCTTCGTCAAGGCCGAGTTGTTTGCTTTGAAAACATGTTTTAGCCATAGTGTGTGCATCCAAGATTAATAATGTTAGAGCTAATGAACTGGGAAATTAAAGTTCATGCTGCTACATGCATCCACTTATTAATATGTGGTTTGCAGAAATTAATGAGGAATGCCATGGCACCGGGTGCTTAGGCAAACTTAAAAGCACTTCAACCATGACTCCACAAAGTAGCTAAAGGATGTTTTTATTTTGAGGGGGTTGGGGGGAGAAAAAATCCAGGCAGTTCACTAGCCACCTAATTGTGGAAATGAGTAGAGTGCTCTCTCTTCATCATGGCAGAGCGACACTCTACAGTGCTTGGATCCTGTGATTTCTTCTTTCTAACTCTTTAGATCTCAAATAAGGAAGGCAGATTTGCAGCAGAATTGCAAACGGCAGCCTTGAACAAGGAAGGAAAGATGGGCGAATATTTCAATTTGGGTAAAGCTGAGAGGAATGCGCGTGCTGGCTAGAGAGCGAAAGGCTCGGCTTGGTGACGTTAGCCGAAGTGACCGTGTTGTTTCTCAGCTGTCAGCATGGACGTTCCCTTGGGAGTCTGGCCTCTCGGATGGCCATTAACAAAACGCTAAAAGAAATCTCACACATGTGGGAACGGGGATACTTTCTCCTCAAAATGTCAGAAAGCACCTCATTTAAAATGGTGAAGGCTTTCCGGCGTGTCTTGTTGGAAAAAAACAAACAAAAAAAAAAACGTCATTCCCGCAAATCCCCTTTTTCCTGATAAAATGTCCGACGTGACAGTCTTTCAAACACAACTTGCATTTTCTTCAACTGTGCCATGCCTTGTCAGTCAAAGTGTTCCTCCAAATGTGACGGAAATACTCTTTCTTTATCTTACATGCAGTATTTATAAATATCTAGGACTAAAATACTTTCTCTCTTTTTTTCCCCTCTGTAGCTATGTCCGGACTGGTGGTCCCTCCCATGTAAATTGCACTTCCACCTCTTGTAAAGCAGCAGCGTCTGTACAGTGAGCCTCGGGGTACGTCACAGAACGTTCTCCTGAAACGACCGGCATCCGTCATGAAGTTATTCAACAACTATGTTTAATTCCGAGGAAGAAAAAAAAAAAAAGAGACTTTGTTTTAAATATTTTATTCAGACTAATGTAAATTGACATGCAAGAAACTTTGTCATGAACATTTTAAATTTATTGACTGAATTTCTTGTCATATTTTCACGTTTCTCTGTCTTGAAGAAGAAAAAAAAAATCACGGAAGGAAAAATTCCTATTTTGTATAAACCTTTCTGGTTTGATCTTGGCTAGATCGTGTTATGTGTGGGGAGCAACATTGTGGATATGCCATTTGAAGAAAACACACTGAAATGTCTCTGAATGTTTCTTTTCGAGTGATGCGCACCCGTCGCACATCTCTATAATGTGAAGTCATTTTTTTCGTTCATTATTCTTTATTTTTTTTTTGTTAGTGTTGTTGTTGCTTTTTTTTTCTTTTTCTTTCTTTTGATTTGTGGTGAGAAAAATAGGGGCCAAGCCAATACTGCAGAGCCAACAAACTGGAAATAACATAACCTAAAACATATGATTTATAAAATGTAAAGATTAAAGTGAATAAGAGTGAACGGGGAGGAACAGGAAAAGGAGATGTTATCATGCATACTTCATCGAAAATGAACTTTGTAACTTATTGTAGGTAGAAATTGTAACTTTGATATCGCAAAAATTCTCTTGCCTTCAACAAGCACACTAACAGAGACGAAATGCTATTGTCTGTTGGTTAAAAAAAAAAAAGAAAAAAAAAAAGAAAAAGAAGGAAAATACTTCCACTGCTAAAGCTTCCTGTAAAGCAAGTGTGATCTGCAATGTTTTTCAACTTTTTGCTAGCACTGTATACTATTGCATTCTTAGGCTACTGTGGAGTCTATGTTTCTTGTACCAGAAAGTTGTCCTTTTACTTCTAGCTCCTTCTTCCCTAATGTGTTTTGTATGTGGTTATACAATTGTAGACTTTTGTGATTTTGCCAAAGTTGTAGCTAAATATTTATACACTTGTCTTGAATTTTTTCCAGATCCACTTAAATATTTAGTACAGAGTTTTATTCCTGCTAAAACAGCTAGGAGTAAAATAGTCTTATACATTGCAACACTTTCACACAAACACTTGCGATCACTAAGGGGTTTTTTGTAACATATCAATTATAAATATTGTATTTATCTTTGAAATTTTTTGTATATTGCTTTCCATTCTTTTATTTGAGCTCATATGTAATGTTTATTATAGCCAATATTGTGATGCAACACAGAATGTTAATGCCAAGACCAGTTGCCGCCATTTTTTTTTGTATCAATAGATTGCAATGTCTATATGTCTTTATTTGTATTTTGTTACATCATCAAAACAATTCCATCCATTTTTTTTAGTATTCAGTTTGTTATTTTGAGGAACAGTCAAATCCATTGTTTATTTTTGTATTCATTTTTAAATTATCTGAACAAATCTTTTTTTTTTTTTTTTTTTTTTTTAAATAAAACCTGTTTGTTGTATAGTCAAATAAATTGTTTGTGACACATGGCTGTAATAATATTAGTAGAATATGTGCATGTCAAGCAGCCCCAGGGGGGAAGATTCAATTGTGGTTGTAAATTTTGTTTTTGTAGAATGTAAAAAGTCATTTTTACATGCCACCCATGCCACATTATAGCTCAACCATGTTTACAGGGAACAAAGGAATAAAAAAAAAAATGAGAGAAAATGTTCTTCTTTCAAAAGGAATCAAAAGAATGGAATGGAAACATACGTGCGTACGTCAGTCACTACTGTTTATTAAAATATGTCGGGGGAAAAAAAAAAACCCTCTGTCCAAGCCTCTAGACTGAATCTCTTGAGAGTAACCTTTCTGCTGTTTTAATACCTACCCATCCACCACAAAGCCAATCATTACCATTCAAATGATCAATGGTGTAAAAAGCACAAGCCTTTTTTTACTAAAATAAAAAAGTGATTATTGTGACCCCTCATCCTTTTGACTATTTTGTCATTCTTTTCTCGATTTTTTTTAAACATTGAATTTGCTGTACTCCCTCAAGTAAGAATGATAATCCAAGGGGAAAAAAAGTAATACAAAGTTAGATTTTTGTATCATATACGTATATGAAGAGCCGAGATTAAGATCTTCTATATTGTACATGTCATTTTGTAATTACGCCATGATACAGCAGCATAGTAGCTAATCATATTAGTTAACCAGTCCTCATAATCCCTTCTTCTTCTCTCCCAAGGAGTTTGATTTGCCTAGCTGTGCCAAAATCAGCAAACAATTCTATTTTCTTTTCTTTTTTTTTTCTTTCATTTGTTTTTTCTTTTTCTTTTTTTTTTGTTGCACTTAACACTTTGTAAATCTCCTGTTGTACTGTTAAGTAGTCTGTTTCACACCAAAAGGGGATGTTCCCTCTTGGCAATCTGCACACAAGTTTCCTTTAGCAGCAGGAAGCAAGGGCAGCTGTAGAAGGGAATGAGTGATGAATGTGCAATGCATTTGCTTTGTGATAGCTCAACAAAGCTTAGCTAAGTGGAGGAACTGGGGAAGT
Source organism: Ictalurus punctatus (assembly GCF_001660625.3). Lineage (NCBI taxonomy): Eukaryota > Metazoa > Chordata > Actinopteri > Siluriformes > Ictaluridae > Ictalurus > Ictalurus punctatus. The sequence goes on from NC_030428.2 coordinate 22,053,345, forward strand.
CACCTTGAAAGTGAGAGGAACCCAAGGTTATATGAAGTGTATTTGTGAATATCGTCATTACTGCAACCTGGTTTTGTGTTTTTAGCCTAATTAGACCATGCACTCAGTGTTTTATTGCCATTAGTCTGAAGATTTCAGTAAATTGTAGATTGACTCTGTAAGGAGAAAATACTATTTTTGTTTCATGTATACATTTTTTTATGTTTATGTAAACATTTCTACATTTTACTGTACAAAGATGTTCATTTTACACAATATTTAATTAAAGTATTTCTTGTCTGTGACTGGCTCCTCCCTGAAATCTTTTTTAATCTTCCCCCTTTTCTTGCTTATAGATATTAGTATCATATTCAATCCTTTTTTCTTTTTTTTTTTTTTTTTTGAAAGACCTAAGATGCACGCACAAAAGTGTACAAAATACAACTTTCATACATATGTGTTTTTGATACACCTCCTCACTTTGATATTTCAGTTTCTCTAAACCAGCTAAACAGACGATAGTGGGAGATGCTTAAGTGAGATGAAACATTAATGAAGAAATACTTCTTATACTTATATGTCATTTATACTTTTTTCCCCATACATAACTAACTAACTATCTAATTAACTAGCTACCTAACTAAATGAACAAACAAACAAACAAACATAAAGTTATACATTTATATATGGTTTTCAATGTACTTACATTGAAATTTATATTGAAAATATTTACACACACACACACACACACAAAACACCACTGGAATCACTTCTGGCACAAATCGATATAAAACCTTTGCCATAAAGAAACAGAGCTAGCTAATTCATGTCCATGGACTTGCACTTGTTGCGGCGTGGTGTAGGTGAGAGACTGTAAGGTGAGTTTGGGTGTTTTGGGGTGAGCTTGTGACACAAGGCTTTCATCTTTTCACTCTTGTGAATTCCTGGAAGAAAATGGCAGTCTCGGGGGGAAGCAGCCCTCCTGCTCAGCCCACTGATCCCTGAAGAACAACTGCCATTTCACTTCGGCCTCCCTATGCTAGTTCTTTCTGCCTTGCGCTTGAAACCATCGTTGGTGGATATTTCACTATAAACTGCATGCCTATGGCAACTACGATAAAAGCATACATTTCGTAGACATTAACAAGGCACCATTAGTTGGCCAGACGAACCTCTTCATCTACACATGATGTGAATTACAACCTACAGGCACACATGGGGTTTGTCACTCATCCATGCTTCATTAGCTAACTAGAAGCAGTAGCGCTAGCCAATGTAGGGAGAACGAAAGGACAGTGCCAGTCCTAACCTTGATGAAGGTCGCGAGCTAGGTGTCGACCATGTTCGCCATGATTGTCTGTCTCTGTCTCATCAGGAACCTGCTTAATAACTGATTCGGATGGATGCTTCATTGAACGCACTGTTTGAAATGTAAGTTACACAGTTACAACCTAGAATGAGTGCGGTTAGCTTTACAGCAGTCATGCTATCTCCTGTGAAGGGTGACTTACAGTATAATAGCAAGGTTTTAATTTCAGCACAGGCAATTTCATATGCTTGTCATAAGCGGGATACAGTTTGTGAATTTGATGACAGCTTGTGATCTTCCCAATTAAACACTCAGCTCCCTTTCAGTGCTTGGTCATATATGAGGCATTAGAACTCACAGTCCATTTAATATCTGGTGTGTCTCCGGTTTAGGAACGTTTATATATGCTGTGAATGAATAGTATTACTTCCCATCTATATTCATTGAGCTTCAGTAACTGCTTTATCCTGGCGAGGGTCTCAGTGGATCCAAAGCCTGTCCTGAGAACACTGGGAGTGAGGTCGGTATACAACCTGGATGGGACACCTGATCAATGCAGGACACCATGCACACACTCATTCACCTGTAGAGATAATCCATCTACTGGCATGTTTTGGTAGGTAGAAGGAAAGCTGAGAACCTGGAGGGAACCCACATAGACACAGGGAGAACAGGTGAAACTCTTCACAGACAGTAATGTGAGCTCAGGCATGAAACACTGAGCTGTGAGGCAGCAAAGCTACTCACTGTGTCACCATGCCACCCTATTACTTTTCTGTACTCTTGCAGCTATATATAATGTTAACAGTTTGTCGGTTCTTGAAGTCTGGACTAATATAATTTGTTCCGTCATGCATAAAGAAACGATAAATTCCTGCTAATAATGTTTTACTTCTCAGCCAATTACACACTAATATTTCTCTAAAGCCTAGTTTTGTTTACAAGAAACAAAGTGTGATGTGCACTTTGCACCACATAGAATCAAGCAGAGGCTGCCCGGTCACGTTCTAATTAACTGAAAATAAATAGTCGATAAATTCAAGGGCCAAGGATAGTACATGCCTAAAAGGGGTGGTATCGTTTTGAACCCTTTATAGTTCTGATGTTTAAAAAGGTGCAAGGTGAAATCCATACTCATCAAGCAAGCCAACGCAAACCTTATAAAGACCACATACAAATGGCCTCCCTCTTTAAAAACAAGCATGGTTGTTATCTTCTTCTATGAGTGCCTCTGGTTAGTAGGTCAGAAAATGTCAATTTCTCATCAAGACAACGGGCCTGCTTCAATTTTTTTTCTTCTGCTCAGAACGTAGACAATTAACAAGATGCAGAGCGCTTGCATCAGTGATTTGCAGGTTATTATGCAACCGCCCGCTGGCATAGATCTGGCCCTGCCTCAGATAATAGGGCTGCCTGATAGCTGCAGTGTCAATATGCCAAAGAACAACATTTGAATGTGAGCTGTTGTGCTTATTTGCCTCCAATGGATGATCTGCGGCCTGATAACTGAGCTCCTACCTGCCGAGGACGCGGCGTGACGCCTATCTGTGTCTCGCACAATTATTACAATGAACAAACCGGACAAAGGAGAGCCCCTGTCTTTATACCGGCTAGGGAGAATCAAACCCCCGTTTTACCTTCAAATAACTTCTTTTATCTACTGAAAAAAGCACTTGAGAGCAAATCTAAATTCTATCAGAGGAAGTAAAACAACCCCCAATCAGATTAGGGATCGATCTTTGGCCGCTTGCCATTTGGGGAAGTATCTCTGACGTTGAGTTGAGATAACAGCCAGCATGTAGGAGTACAGAAACTGGTTTGAGATGTTGTAGTATTTAAAGTTTAGCAGTCATTATGCATTTAGTAATCACAGATTACTGAAATTAGCTTAAGCTTGTATCTGCAGGAAGAATGATATGGAAACCAAATCTACAAAGATCTACACAATATGTAACAGTAGTAAAGTTTATAAAGCAATTTTTGCTTGAAAGGAAATGTGGATATAGAAACATTTCAGAACAATCTGTGCAGTATCACCAGTCATAAAGGCACAAAGGCACAGCTATTAAGGCTATTACAGGAGCAGCTGCAGGCCTGTGGCCCAGCGTTGTTCTAACATCCAGCCCTGCTTCTCATCCTCTGTGGATTCTGTAAATGCGGAGACAGAGTGGTCCAGTGTGTGACGTGTTCTCTGTTCATCAAAGAGTGGCCTCGCGTCGGCCCCGGACAGCCCAGCACCTCACTCAATCACGCAGAAAGCCTCTTTATTACCCAACCCTAATGGCCATCCTCTGCCATATTTTTTAATGCAAGCATTAAATATTTATAAAAACCCAAGTCAATAATCCCTCATAACCCCAGACAGAGAGGGAGAGAGACGGACATTCATTCATTTACTGCGGCCCATGCACTCTGAAATAAAGCCAAAAGGTCAAGGGGTCACGCAATCAAAGTGAGCCAAGGCCAGCCTGGAGCATCTGCTGTCATTATTATTAGGACAATTATTTCTGCAGTAACTAAAATTTGTACTAGAGTATGGCAAGACAATATTGAGCTACCTTTTTCTTTTGGGTGTGTGTGAGTGTGTTTTGTAAGGAACATGGGTTTGAACAGGGGCTTATGTATTGTTATCTATCATAGAGCCTCTGCCTTCAATACCACACTCACAGGCAGTAAATCAGGGCTCTGGAGGTTCCCAGAGGAGAGAATCCATCGGTACAAAGGCCTTGTCCTGCATACACACTCCTCACCTTAGTCACAGAGATGGATGTTAATGTGTTTTAGATCAACTTTCATAACCTCTAACAGGGTAGAGAATGCAAAATACTGGAGAGTCATTCGGTTATAATCGGTGATTATAGTTTTTTGGGGATTGCGTATTGAACAGGCCTGATTTTCAAACACCAACTCTCAATTAACAATTAACATGTCTTTTGAATGGGTACTTAGCCTATTATTTAAATCTAAAAAGTCTGCAGGAAGCGCTTTTGTTTCCTAAATCTGTCTTAAGCATCTATTTGTTTCCTACAGGTAGGAAATAGACAGAAGAGAAATAGTGTGTTGCTTGTTCTCAACATTTTACAAAATGATTTGTTCAGCAGGAAATACTGTCCAAACATGGTCTTAGATTGCTAGATAAGCACAGACCAAAAGGAGGGAAATGTTTAAATATGGAATATCTATGCAACTCAAAACATATCATTGTCTATGTATAAAAACATCCCTGTTAACAGCAATGAGGCACTCGACTCACAGGGGTTGTGGTGGTGGTGGTGTTAGTTGGGGGATTTTGTCCCTGGCGTCTACTGGGCACCGCTCTGAGACAAGGCCAACTGCAACAGCGCTACCGCTCTTTCTTATTCCTTTCTTTTTTTCAGCGAGTCCTATCACCCCTGTTCTCCCACATGCACATTCCCACTACATGGCATAATCTTTGTTTTTGCAGTCTCAACTGTCGTTACCCATGGTGATATCCATGCCTAGCTCTCTGATGCCTCCTCATCTCTGTCTTTCACTCCTTTTCTTTCCTCTCCCATAGTCCTACAGGCACTTTGACACTTGATACCAGTTGTCCCCCCCCCCCCCCCCCCCCCCCTTACTCACAGCTCTGTATAGGGTTTTGATATAAAAGCCACATCCAGCTCAACAGTAGCTGCCTTTTTACTCAGAACCCAGTGGCACTCCGACAGCCTCTTTTATTCCACTCCTGAAACAGTGCTGGTGTTAACATTACTGCAACAGTGCTACAGCTAGATATTGCATTGTGAATGACTGGACTTAAAGACATAAATACTGACTTACTTTAGATAAAACAATCTATTAAATGAATAAATATGAATCTAAATTATTCATTCATTCATCTTCAGACAGAGTTGCGGTAGGTCCAGAGCCTATCCCAGGAACATTGGGTGTGAGACGGGAATACACACTGCATAGTATAAGGGGTACTACACTTGCACAAAATTCAGACCTACGGCCAATTTTAAGTAGCCAGTCCACCTACTGAGATGTTCTTGGGACACCTTCAGAAAACTGTTGAGCTGTGAGGTAGCAAAACTACCTGATCCACCTAGGAATGTAATATAATGTCCATCCATTCATTTTCCATTCCACTTATTCTACACAGGTTCAAGGAGGAGCCTGGAGCCTAGTCCAGGGAACTTGGGGCGCAAGGCAGGGGACACACTGGACGGGGGGCCAACCCATCACAGTGCAAATTCACACACACATTCACACACTACGGACAACTTAAAGATGTCAATCAGCCTACAACACATGTCTTTGGACTGGAGGAAGACACCAGACACTACAACCCAGTAAGCACAAGAAGAACATGAAAAGTCCATGCACACACGGTGGAGGCGGGATTTCTCCGCAACCCTGGTGACGCGATGTCTAATTATGAATTGTCACTCCAAAATTTTTACATGGGTCCTGATATGGGTGGCTTGAAGCCATCAGAGCACAAAGTTAAGAACGCTAAAGTAGTATCTTATGAACACAATATCATTTGGTAAGGGAAATGTGATACTTTTTATATTTTTTGTATAGTTTAGTGGTTGTTGTAATATACAAAACTGGTCTTTAAATGTTGCATATTCTTTAATCAGTGAGTCCTAATAGAAACAGATTCATGTACACGTACTACATCTTCTACTATTGGGAATGATTAAATCTTTAGTTTACATCCAAGCCGCGTCTTCTTTAACAAACAGACGGCCTTCTTGCTCACACTTTCCTGGCCCTGTGAAGCGGAGTCTTTCGCATGCCACTAATTCCCCTGTCCTTCCCTCCCTCCCACGATTGATCTTCAGTGGCCTATTGTTGAGCAGGTCTCACAAGATAATTGGGTGGATGATATGATTCATTAGGCAAATCAATTCCACAATCATTCTGTAAATCAGTTGGGCCGGTGATTCATTGCAATTGATTTCTTGACAAATGTGCTCTCTGACAGATAAAACACAGCAACAGTCACCTTTTTTGTTCACAAGTTAATCATCGGACCAGCCGAGGGATGGGGAAAAATTATGGGGGGGGGTTCCAGGCAACTGAATCATTTCTTAAGCAGAATGGAATTATAATCATACGGTACATATATGACATTTATTTATTTATTTATCTGAATGTGATACAAGCTCATCTGCCACCTCCCTGTATAAACATCCAATACCCTTTTTCTTCGACTCACCATGACACCATTTCACAGGATAAATCTCTCTATCTTTCTTTTTATCTTTATCTTCCTCACACTTGCTCACCTCTCTTTCCGATTCACTGAGTCGAGTTCGGATAATAAGTCGTAGCACAGATAACCTCGGTGGCTAAATACCTGAAAACGATCGGGAATTGTCACGCGCTAAGCCGAATAAGAATGCTAAAGTGCCAATGAATCACAATTTACGGATTAACCTTTAAAACTGGATCCAGCCATGGATAACTGTGTAATGGCTTGTTCTAAAGAAAATCTAACACCATGGCTAGCTGTTCGGTTCTTTTAAAGTGTTATATTTCTGGCTAGATAACTCTATTTGTGTAAATGTGAGACACAAGGCTTCTGGAACATACAGAATAAAAGCACAGTGTTGTCTTAAATGCTCATTTGTATCCAGCTGTGTGTCCATCTCTAACTGGCTGTATACTCACTGGCTCAGAACATGCCAGTGTATATCCAGGAGTTTGTGGAAGTGATTGCTGTTATCTCATTTAGACAATAAACTTTGCAACAGCAGGCCTGCATTATCCTTACCAATCTGTGTTACGCTAGTGGTTAGCACATGTGCATCCCTTCCTCCTCCTCCTCCTCCTCCTCCCCACCATAGAAACAGGTGTGGGTGGTTTGAATAATGCTCAGAAGAAGTCTCCAGCTTGCTGACTAAACACAATCTTTGGTGCAGATCACTGACCAACCAACACGCAGAACCGCTAAGCGTTACGGTTTAGCGGCGTGTATGCATGCGCCATAAGCCTGGTTCCAGCATTCCGACTCCGGTTGGAGCTGGCGAGCTGTCTGCCGTGGCTCAGAGTCTGCGTATGACTTTGTAGTTAAAGACAGATGGTGAATGTGCTCTCATGTTGGAGCGCTTGCACTAGTTTGTGCTGATGCCGGGGAAAAGCGTGACATCAAGGCCTGTTTCTCTTATACCTAGCTGTGAGGCTGATGAATAATGTGAAAGCAAGTAGGAAGGAACTTTAAAGTCATCTGTTTGATGGTTTTGAAACTAACCAGTATCAAAACGTGGAAATGCAAACACGTGTAAACTGCGGATGATGTCTTTTTATGTGTTGGCACGCACTGAACATGTATCAGAACGTTCCACCGAATTGCGGATGCTTCTTGTTTTGCCTCAGCATGTTCATAAGCCCTAGTGTTGACAAAATAGCTACTATGCTACGCTGAAGCCTTTATTTCTGACAGCAATATATGGGTTATAGTAAAACAAACAAAAAAAAAGATAAGCTGGCAGAAATTAAAGGCAGTAAAACATCAATATTGCCAATATGAACAGAAATAAACTCAAAGAATAAATAGGTTTCACATTTTAAATGACCCTAGATATCAATGTAAAACTAATACTGTCCGAATTTCCTTCCATTTATTAATAGCTGGATGCCATATGCAAAGCTTTTCTTTCACACCAAGGTAACCTTCACATAACAGGCATACCCAAACCCAGCATGTACACATTCACACACCACAATGTCACCAGCAGAGATTGCAAGGATAGCAAATTCACAAAGTCCCTCCAATGTCCCAATAACAGCAACAAGATGACAGCAACAAGGACAGCAGCGTTACGGTGATAATGATAGCGCTCTGTACAGCTTTGACACGTTCAACAAACTCAGCATCTGATTTTTAAAGAGGACAACAGACATCTTCTATTACAGACATCTTCAATAGACGTCTCGACATCTTCACAATGATAGAGTTACATTACACGTGTCATTATCTATGACATTTTTTTCATTGAAAGAAGCTGAGATTGATTGACTCACACAATTGCTGGATTATTTTAAGGCAAGCGATGCACAGGTGGTTTGCTTATCAGGGTCAACTCTCCATTATGCAGAACTGGTGTATGAATCTAGGAAGCTGTCAGGAAACTAAATGAGCACAGATTACCTGTAAAGAGAATGGGATGCTGGCTCTGGCTCATCCACTGCTCTGTTATTCAGAGGTTGGAATTGAGATGCGAGGCAAATATGCTAACTACCAATCCACTATGCTCCTCACTGAGGCTAAACATGTTGTTTGGAAATAATCTGATGAGAAAATGCTGCTAATATGTAATGCTTTTAATGTAAGTTAAAAGGGAAAACATGATGGAAGTTTGAAAGCTTGGGCTAGCTGAGTACAACAAGCCAACTTGTTTTAAACTGAACTGCTCACACAACAGTTGCTCTCTCTCTCTCTCTCTCTCTCTCTCTCTCTCACATACATATATACATATATATATATATATATATATATATATATATATACATATATATATATATATATATATACATATATATATATATATACATATACATATATATATATATATATATATATATATATATATATATATATATATATATATATATACATATACATATATATATATATATATATATACATATATATATATATATATATATATATATATATATATACATATACATATATATATATATATATATATATACATATATATATATATATATATATATATATATAAATATATATATATATATATATATATATATATATATATATATATATATATATATATATATATATATATAGGATAATCCTGATTCTCACAATAGCATCTTATAGCCAATGATAATTTAAATATATGTCAAAGGTGCGTACGTCCTTTAAAAACTGCTGAACATTTCAACATGAACACTACAGAAACCCATATTAGGTGGGGCATAATCAACTGTGTTTTATGTTTACATCGATGCATAACCACTTGTAAAGTTCATAAGGTATTTCAGGAACCCCTAATCCTCAAAAGCTATGCCAATAGCTCAGTGGAACTATAATAGCTGGAACTGGTATGCAGGCTATTTAGCTAGCTGCGTTAGCTATGAATTTAGCTTTTATCAAACAACATAGCATAATGACTCTGTTTAAACTAAAAAATAAATCCTTAACTTGGCTTGCTAATATTCGTAGACCTTGACCTATTGAATTAGCATGAGTATATTTTTTAATAGAGACTACACCACATTTCTGTAAGTTACTCTGGATCTAGAAATGCTCCTTCTAACTGCTTTATGGAAATGGAAATCTATAGCAAGAGAGGAGTGTTTGTGTGAATATGAATGTGTGCACAGGATGACCTTCCAAAATGTAAATACAGCATAACTAACTCAATTCAATTGAATTGTACAGTCCCCTCTGAAAGTATTGGGACAGCTAGGCCCATTCTATTGGCCCCCAAACAAACAACAACAACTGTACGAACTGCAGTGCAAGCCTGGAAAAGCAACATGAATGAAAATAATAAGCTTATAAAGCAGGACAGCGAAAATCATGGAATTGGCCTTGTTGTTCCAATACTTTTGGATTGACCTGTATTTGTGTAGTGCCTTTAACATTGCCACAAAGCAGCTTTACAGAAATACAGATGTAGATTTGCAGCACGTAGATCCCTAATGAGCAAGCCAGAGGCGAATAAGAAAAGAAAAAACTCCCTGGGAGGACATGAGGAGGAAAGGAAGAGACTCAAAATGGAACCAGTCTTCTTCTGTAAGTCACTGGGATAGTGATAGTATAAATCATTCCAGTATACAGGTGTAAAAGAGTATCGATTATCTCATATAATTTTTTTCTGTGATTTTGTTCATATCTCGCTGTTACCTAAATCAGCTTGACGGAGAAATTATGATCACTTGTGAGTCTTCATTGTCAGCTTGAACATAAAATCAGAATGACACTGGTAGACGGGTAGACGTGTATTAAAAAAAAAAACACGAGAGAGAGAAAAAGAAAGAGTTCTCCACAGGGAGTGGGGGAGAGTGATAGTTCTCCTGTGTTCGGGTCACCAGGCCTGACTGAGGTAAAATCATGCTGATGGAGAACTGACTGTCCGATATAACAGAGACACATACTGTGCTGGACACACACACACACACACACACACACACACACACCTGACAAGGCTGTCACTATGTTTTTGTGTCTAGCAATGACATGAAAAAGAAGTCTACCTGACAGCTTTATGGAGATTGATTAAATATGGCACTGGGGTCATTTCTTAATTTATTAATTGATTAATATACTTATTCATTAATTTTTTAGCTTTAATTTTAGGTTAAGTATAGATTCACCTTTGCACCCCATTTGGATCTGTTCTGTATGCATGGAGCTGTTCTTTTTAGCAACGTTTTCATAAAACTGCTGTTAAACAAGTCAATAAATGTCCCAATGTCGAAGGAAAACAACAAACCATGCTACACTCGGTTTGCGTGAAAAACAAAAGCCTCCTTTTGTTTCGCGAATAAGCAATTAAAGCGAAATGGAGCTCGGCTGTGGTACAGAATAGACCTCCAGCTTTCCAACTGGCATCCCCACCGTAGCTGCCTCTCTCTCGCCTAGCCACAATTTCCCCTTTAATTGTGCCACTTGAGAAATTTACGTGCCTGTGAATGTGGCATGAATCTCACGCTTATTGCGGTATCATTAGCAGCAACATTTAAGCAACATCTGTGTGCTATAGAGCTAATTGAAGTAGCACCAGCGTCAGCTGTAAATCCACGGGAAGATGGCAGATCGCGCCCGGCACTGCTGAGCTAGCCGCTAACAGTCAGCCTGTTCCTGCAATCTGCCACGTGCAGGATGGCACAGACACACACTTGCATACACACACACACACACACATACACACCCACACACACACCACACACACATGCTCTCATACACAACATCCAAAACATACAGAGAAGGGGGTTAATGATCCTATTAGCCACCTTGTTGCACCAAATTGGCTGTTTCCCTGGCTGCCCTGCTGCCTTGGTGCTGGTGTGTCTTGGAATTGGAAAGTGTGGAGGCTGGAGGGAAACGTTGATCAGTTTGGAGGGATGCAATTTCCAAATTTAGTGGATTTATTTCCAGGTGCTCATCAGGTTCTATCGCTATCATGTCCTGTCATACACCTTTCATAAACTCTGAGCGAATCCGGTTTTCACACTGTACTATACGACACGATCCCATTAAAATCGTGGCTGAAATCTATAAGAGCGATAACATGCTCTCTATGTCAGATTACATGACGACGATCCACTAATGATACACTTGCAAATAAAGAAAAATGACTATATTCTGCTTACTTCATCAATCGCACATGCAGAGAATAGGCTTGTGTAATTAGAAACATTCTTCAAAGTGAGCTTGTGGTAATATAAGGACATTTTCACACATGCCCATTATCATGTTTCATTTATGTTTGGCTAATGACACTGCTGTATTTGTAGCTTCCATATGTGTGTTTCAGCATCCTATGCTGTCCTATTATTGGTGACTTTTAGATGAGTGTCGTATCACATGACGTATCTCAATCAGCTCAATAGCTCCCTAAATGGTGAGTCAGTATATCGTGCACTGGTAAGACCCATGGCTCACTACACATTGGGACATTGATGACTCAATTTCTGGCAACATGACTTTTTTTAAATCATTAAACACTTAAAGGTCATTAGAGTCAAACCAACCATATATAGAATGTCAAATAAAGTTAAAAATCACTAATATAAGTAATCATTTGAGAGCTAGAACAATGATAACAAGTTAATTACATCCGTAGACGAAGTTTGAGTTCATCCGACATGTTTTTTTCAAGCTGAGAGTCATATTCCGAAAATATGACATCATTTCCAGTAAGTGAACAAAGTGAGCATCGATGCTCCCTGGTTTTTGCATGCATTGTGTGATTTTTTTTAGGAGCAAATGATCCAGAGCAAAGGGTGATTGAATCAGCCCTTAAAATGGCCAACTTCCTGATCAATACCCTGAATACTGAACTAGGGAGCTGATTGAGATGCACCCACAGTCTGAGATTTTAATTTAATAATTCAGACTCTGCCAGAACATTGTCATCGGCTGTATTTGGTTGCAATGGCTCAAAATCAGCCACCAGAGACACTTTATGCATTCAGAGACCGCCAGTCTCATCTCACAACCAAAGGGTACTTTTATAATGTGTGAGTCTTGCATTTGACAACAAACTCTGGCCAAAAATGTTATAGTGTAAAGCTGACTCCAGTCTGTTTGTTTGTGCTGTCTTTAAAAGCGAACTTGTGTCTGTTTTATTATTTCTCTTTAACACACACACACACACACACACTTTACAGTGTGTTGCTTAGTCAGCCAGTTGTGCTAGCCCATAAACTAATCTGGCTAGTAATCAAGTCATTACATCAACCTATTATACTCACAGCTCTGCTGTGGCCAGCGGAACAGTAGGAGGAACCGCAGTAAAAATAGACAACACTGTCTCAGCCATAGCTATTCAGAATCACAAACACATCGTAGGAAGCATCAGAACAATAATGGCTCCTCAGAACAGCAATTGGCTTAAATTTGTCCTCACTATTTTCAGCATGTAGTGGTGGAATGCGTGGAAAGTTTTGTTGGATGAAAACCATATGTTACGTAGATACAACTGGATAGATGTATGATACTATAACTATAACCTCCTGAGACACAGCTATGGTGATGTGTGTGGTTTTCATTTGCTTCTTGGTATTTGTAAACACAAGAATGAAAAATGATTGTGAACCACTTGGAATAATGTGGAATTTTGATAGATGAGTTCTGAATGACTCCTAGATTGTGACTGAATAAAAATCAGACAAGCAAACAGATTTCTAAATCACGGACAAAACTACGCACTCTGTCCTGTCTTTATTAATGTTTTACTACTGAAGCTACTACTACTGCTAATACAACTGCTATGATGACTGCTACTATGACTGCTATTGCTCCAACTACTACTACTGCTACGATGACAACTATTGCTCCAACTACTACTACTGCTACTACTACTCCAAATACTACTACTGCTACTTCTACAAATACTACTACTACGACTGCTATGACAACTTCTACTATGGCTGCTATTACTACTACTACTGCTACTACAACTACTTGTACTACTACTACTACTCCAAAAACTACTATCACTACTACTACTACTACTGCTGCTGCTACTGCTACTACAACTACTACTGGTACTACTACTACTCCAACTACTACTATTACTACTAATTCTACTGCTGCTACTGCTACTACTACTACTACTACTACTACTACTGTTACTCCTGGTACTACTACTACTCCAACTACTATTCCAAATACTACAATTACTACTAATTCTTCTACTACTACCACTACTACTACTGCTACTGCAACTACTACTGGTACTACTACTACTCCAACTACTACCGCTGCTGCTACTACAAATACTACTGGTACTACTACTACTCCAACTACTACTCCAAATACTACTTCTACTACTACTACTACTACTACTACTGCTGCTACTCCAACTACTACTACTCCTACTACTCCAAATACTACTATGGCTACTACTAATGCTTCTACTACTCCAGCTACTTCTACTACTACTACTACTGCTATTCCAACTACTATTACTAACACTACTGCTAGTACTACTACTACTACTACCACTACTACTTCAACTACTACTACTACTACCACTACTACTACTACTACTACTACTACTACTTCAACTACTACTACTACTACTACTACTACTGCTACTCCAACTACTACTACTACTACTACTACTACTACTACTGCTACTCCAACTACTACTACTACTACTACTACTACTACTACTACTGCTCTCCAAGTACTACTACTACTACTACTACTACTACTACTACTACTACTACTACTTCAACTACTACTGCTACTCCAACTACTACTACTACTACTACTACTACTGCTACTCCAACTACTACTACTACTACTACTACTACTACTACTACTACTGCTCTCCAAGTACTACTACTACTACTACTACTACTACTACTACTGCTCTCCAAGTACTACTACTGCTACTCCAACTACTACTGCTACTGCAACTACTACTACTACTACTACTGCTCTTCAAGTACCACTACTACTACTACTACTGCTACTCCAACTACTACTACTCCAACGACTACTACTACTACTACTACTACAACTACTACTGGTACTCCAACTACTACTACTACTACTACTGCTACTATAACGACTACTACTACTACTGCTACTCCAACGACTACTACTATTACTACTACTACTCCAACTACTATGTCAGCAATTGCAAGTACAGTCGGTAAGTTTTTCACCACAAGAATGTTTTCAGGACAGAGGACAGTGTGGTTTCTCTGTAACATGATGCACTGAATTTTTTGTCTTCAAAAGCGAGAGAAAATAAGAGAAGCTGGACAGGGAACAACTGTTTATATCTGTTATAACATAAGCAGTAACAGGAAATACCTTGTCTCACAGACATTCCATGACTTCAATGTAACTATAAATGGTTCAAAAAACATGCTATACTATTCAATAATAATTTAAAAAGGGAAATCATTTGTAAAACACTGTGGAATATGAGAAATAAAACACTTCAAGTCATATCACACCATTCCATTGTGGTTTATTGTCCCATCATGCTTTATTCCTTACCTTGTCTTGACTACTTCATCTTTTTAATGTAAAATAGTAAAATATGAATAGCTCTATATAAATCAGTGTTATTATAATGGCTTCATAAAAAGTGGGAAAATGGATTCAGGTGCAGGTTATGTAATAATAATAATAATAATAATAATAATAATAATAATATGTTGTTGTTGTTGTTGTTGTTGTTGTAACTGGTAAGACTAGTAAAGATTACAAGGCCTGCATCAGGCACTCAGGCAGATGGAAGAAATTTAACACATAAAAAGTGAAGATCATTTAAATATGGTAATTGTTTCAAGACCAACTGGATGTTCCAGTGGAACTGGAACTAGGCCGGCTTCACTGCCCCGGGGTTTGGATGGCTTAAAATTATTGTGGGCCAACAACTTCCAAGTTTCTTAAAAAAAAAATAAAATAAAATAAAAAAAAAAAACCTCAACACTATGTTCGTTTGTCTGTGATTAAAAACTCAAGATGTTGGGTCATGAAACATGTCAATGATCCAAAGCACACAAGAAAATGAATACCAGAAGACATCCTGTAATTTAAAATGGACATGTCTGAATCCTGACCTGACAGTTAAATACAGTGGTATGATCTGAAACAGATTGTTCAAGCAATAGCATGCATGAAGTAAAAAAAAAAAAAAAAAAAAAAAAAGTGTAGGTCAGAATAAATCTAATAGGTCCTTTGAATATAATAATAATAATAATAATAATAATAATAATAATAATAATAATAATAATAATAATAATAATAATAATAATAATTTAAAAAAAAATCCTGAAGTAGGTAGATGCAGGGTAAAATGGTTTCCACTAAGCCTTACAGTTGATTGTTTAGTGCAGAAACAGAGACATTATTATCACCATTACTTAGAATGGAAAGATTTTTCATTAGCACAAGCCAGGACTAAACTTTAAAGATGTGTCCAGAATTGTTGGAGAACACTCAGCAACAAAGACTTTCAAGTTGAATAAAGGCTATAACTGCTTTATGGAAGAATTTATTAACAGCAATCAGGGTGAGGTTCAATTAACTGATATTACAAAAAAACTGGATAAGTTCATTTAACTCAAAAAATTTGAGGAAACTAATTACCTCAAAATTTTTAAGTTGATAAATCAATTTCTTTAAGCCAAATACACTTAAATTACAAAGTTTGAGTTAAATTTTTATGGGTGTGTGGATGTGTATGTGAGTGTGCCCTGCGATGGATTGGCACCCTGTCCAGGGTATACCCCACCTTGTGCCCGATGCTCCCTGGGATAGGCTCCAGGTTCCTCCATGACCCTGTAGAAGGATAAGCAGTATAGAAGATGGATGGATGGAGTTAATTTTTTGTTAATATTTAAGTTTATCTGGCTTAAAGAAATGTATTTATCAAATTAGTTTCCTCAAATTTTTTGAGTTAAAAGAACTATCCGGTTTTACAGTGTAGCATTGATGATGAAGACATAGATGACAATAATAATAATAATAATAATAATAATAATAATAGATAATTGCTATTGTTTATGTATTATTTCATGTTTACCTCATTTCAGTTCATTCCCTTTAGTAAATTCACAAAGTGATAACATTGTGGAAATACTGAAAATTGGGAGCAGAGCTAACACTCATAGTGAGATTGATGACTGTATTAGTGTCAAGTGCAGTCAACAGTGTGGTGGTCGTCAGAGCTACTTTTACCAATGAGGCAATGAGGAGGAACGAAGAGCTACACAAGCTGAGGTTAAATTAAACTTCACCGGTTGTCTTCAGTTCCTGTCAGATTAGCTTTGTTCAGATATTGAACCTTTTCTCCAGCACTGTGAGCGTTGTCCTATATTTGTCCCATAAACTCTACTTGCAGATGTTTCTTTGATTCCATTGCAGTTCTCACTTCTCATAAACAGTGTTTGATTACAACGACAGTGACAATGTATTGTCTGATTGCAGCTGAAGTAAAGTTATCCTGTAAAGGCTAATTCCCAAAGGACAAATCCAGCAGTGTAAAAAAGTTCCATTGACAACTACAAAATGCCTTTAGCTTTGATTGCTACCAAGAATAATAAGGTGATAATACATTGTTACAAAGTAAGGAGATACTGTAGGCCTCATAGTTTAAATTATACGTCTAAACTATATGACATTGCAGTGTTGTGTGTGTTACACACACAGACACACACACACACACACACACACACACAAAAGTGTTCTCTTTAGAAAAATGGATTTCATGACTCTAGCCTAATGTTGTGCTTATGTTTAATAGTGGGACATTCAGGTAGACTTGAAGTTCTTCACAAATATGACCTCCCATGCTATGTGACATGGTATCACAGTTAACCCTATATTTAGGGTAAGGGTGAAGCCAGCTTATACCCTTATATCTTTCATTATGACTTCATTCGTGAAATTAAACAATATCCATCCAGATTTCCCTTACTCATTTAAAATGGTACAAATTCCATGAGAGATTGTTGTCATCATGGTAACAAGTAAACTATGACTAAATGTACATACTAACATATTAACAGATGTGTACAGTAGGTCAAAAATGTATACTACATTAGTTGCTCATTTCTAAACTTTGTTTTATTCTTCCATTCTTCCATCAACCTCTCTGACCCCAGATAGACATTTCAAATCTATTGGAAGAAATAGTTTTCGTTTAAAAGACAGCCCATTTTACATGTTCATTTCGGATAAAGATTATGATATTACATCATCAATACAATGATGATGAATAATGAGCTTTATCATGCTCGTAGTGTGTTATGTTACATACTGACCTACTATTTAAGCTTATTATTATTATTATTCTTAGCAAAAATTTAAACAGTATCTCCTCCTAGGGCTTTCAAGCTACAACCACCAAACTCGGCTCAGACCTTCAGCCTGTTCTGACTCTAGTTGCGATATCTTTTCGAAGTGATCGGAATTCCTGGTACGGAAGTTCAAATTGGCCAAAATTCCCATTGACTTGAATAAAAAAATTCTGACTGTTATAACTCCTTGAGCTTTTTAAGTTACTTCCAAGAAACTCAGCACAGTCCTTACATTGAGGCAATGTTCAGAGCCTGGCTCCAAATGTCAGAACTCTCACTCACCTGAGTGCACACGACCTGAAGCCTAAAAGTATTGGAAAGCCGTCTAGCTCCAAAAGTATTGGGACACTGTCTAGCTCCAAAAGTATTGGGATGGTGTCTAGCTCCAAAACACCCATCAACACCCTAGCAACCACCCGGAATTCCATAGCAACTGCCTAGCAACACCCTAGCAATCACCCAGAACACTCCAGCAACCCCCTAGCAACCACCCATAACACCCTAGCAACCACCTAGCAACCATTCAGGACACCCTACCAACTGCCTACCAACCACCCAAAACACCCTAGAAACCTCCTAGCAGCCACCCAGAACACCCTAGCAACCGCCTAGCAACACCCTAGCAACGACTCAGTATAACGTAGCAACCACGCAGAACGCCCTAGCAACCGCCTGGCAATACCCTAGCAACCACCCACAATACCCGAGCAATATGCAAGCACCCACCCACAATATCCTAGCGACCGCCTAGCAACACTCTAGCAACCACCCAGAACACCTAGCAACTGCCTAGCAACACCCTAGCAGATTAGCTTTCTCAAGCCAACATCAAAGTTTGTCGTGACGAACGTTAC
This sequence comes from Ictalurus punctatus, assembly GCF_001660625.3. Taxonomy (NCBI): domain Eukaryota; kingdom Metazoa; phylum Chordata; class Actinopteri; order Siluriformes; family Ictaluridae; genus Ictalurus; species Ictalurus punctatus. The sequence continues at coordinate 22,071,993 of NC_030428.2, forward strand.
CTATCTAGTTAATGAATAATGTTACAAAATTCTGTAGAAAAATTTAACACAAACATTGTGTTCATTTATAGCTAGCTGATTTGTCTAGTAACATTACAATGAGGTATGACCTTTTTCACTCATACCTAGCCTATAATAGTGTATGTGTCCCATACCTCTCAACAAAATGTTAGTCCGGCAGGGTAGTATCTTATTTGAGAGCTAAATATAATGTACAGTGAAGTCTATCCAAAAAGCTAAAATGCCCTCCTCTTAGCTGGTTAAAAACAACAACAACAACATCAACAACAATAACCAGTTCGGGACCCTGGTGTCCTCATAGCTAGTGGCTTATGACCATGTGCATACTGTGTGTGCAGGCTGGGGTATGAGAAGAAAACAATTTCACTGTGCTCTACTGTATATGTAAACAATAAAGACTCATTATCATTATCATTATATAGGTTTCATTTACATTTTACACATTATTCATTTAGCAGACGCTTTTATCCAAAGCGACTAACAAATGAGGAAATACAAGCAAAACAAGTTTCATAGCACTAACTAGGTGTATATCTTTTGAAACACATTTTTAATCTTATATACTTTATATATGTACTCCATAATCTTCATTACAAGATCAAATTTGCGGTCAATAGGCACATGTTCAAAGGGCAATGTCAGGCAGGTCACTCGGGTGACCTCGGACCTCAAAGAAGTGTCTGGAATCTGTCGTTTATTATGTAGTGCACTGAAAACAGCCAAAGTGGCTGAACAAACAAGAAAAAAAAAAAAGAATAATTGGAAGTTTCATTAGTGAGCTGACTGATGATTCCTGTTAAAGGAAGGAAAAATGCTCCATTCTCATTCGGAAAAGCTGAGAGAGAGGAAAGATGGGTGAATAAGGTGATCCAGTGCATCTCTCTCTCTCCTCCTCGCTGGGTGGTATAGATCCTTCAGCTATTGAAAATCAATAGTCACGTGACATGGCTGAGGTCAGAGGTCAGGTAAATGAAGCACTTTAAGCTCTCTGGCTGAGGTGGTCTGACTCCATGAGAAATGATCAGCAGCAGCCTTTGAGGAGCTGGAGAAGTGAAGCTTTCACATGTAACCTGATAACCAGAACATATGGCTATATGGCTGCTTCTCCTAACTAAGAGAGCAGGGGGCTTCAGAGGTTGTAAGGTTGGTCAGATTTCAAAAATGCATATTTGTATACTTTTCTTTCGTTCTTTCCCTTTTTCAGATTGAATATGACATCATCCTAGTGTCCTCATATAGATTTAGATTCTCTCTCTTTTTTTTTTTTTTTTTTTTTTTTTAAGGAAGCAATTACACCACCTTCAGTCAAGCACACAAGATTAAACGCGACCCATGGCTGGATGTGCCAAGGCGGATAATTGATGTCTGGCGAATATTTTTCTAATATGTCACTTATTGGTGTATGTGAATTTAAAGGCCTGTGTTTTAATAATTGCAGACGTTTCTACTCCACTGATAATGAGTGACTAGCAGCCTGCAGGCTCCGGAGGGTTAAGATGCCAAAAGTTGGAACCCTCTAGAGACGGAAACCTGAGGAAAATACAATAAAGGATATTAGTGAAGAGCAGAAATTTGCTCTTTACATAGAATTCCCTGTGGGATGTGAATGGTTTTGATTAGATGGATATACATTAAGAGGGAAATTAGTTTCAAAATAGTACATATTGTTTCTTCTGCTTGCTGTTGTAAGAGTAAAGATTATACGAGACCGTACATGTGGTTCACGTTAGAAAATACGTTCAGCTTCTTTCATGCAAAACGTATTTGAATGTTGTGGATGTTCACTCACTGTGATCCGAGAAGACGGGAATCAGAAGTGCATCCGCATTGCTGCACAGGTAGAACTGACCGGAGAAATGGAGATTGTATTTCGTTTCTAATGAAAGCCTATTGAAAATCACATACATTTCGGAATAATACAGATTCTCTTGGGTAGCTTATCGGGTTCTGAGTACATGTATTAGGACTTAAGCAATATTACTTTATTAGGGCTTAGCTTGGTTAATATCTCTGCTCAGTACCGATTTATATGGCTTGAGTGGTCAACAGTGGCTCAGCTTACACAGTAGGGATGTGTTTTAAAATTAATATTATAGATCAACTAAATTACGGCAAGCTAAGAGCAGCGCGGGACATCCCAGCAGTCTTAATGTGCACACTGTAACTCAGGACTGAATCAAACTCTTTGCGCTGATGAGTTCAAGAAATGAAAGGCAAATCCTTTGTGTGAACAGCTCTCATAATCCGCAAACAGCTCGGCATCACGGACCCTCTCCGGCTTCCTTTGGTTTGATAACTACGGCTTTAACAAGTCCCCCCTACTGACATAAACAATAAGTAGCGATTGACGCAGGTGCAGCTAATCAAGAATATCAATAAAAATGACAGAGGGAGGGATAATTTCCCTCATGGCTAAAAAAAGCTATGTTTCTCTGTGCATAGTTAAGACTGAGATTAGGGCAAAAAAATGTTGTTGGAAAATCTAGGCCATGTTATGTACGTGTGCACCATTGAGAGCGCACAGTAAGGCGCTCTGTGTAACAGTGCCAGCGCTGAGTTCTACTCCTCTACCCACAATGCAACAGTGCCACTAAAAATAACAAGAGGGAAACACTGGCGAGATGTTCTGCGAGAGCGTGTGTGACCCAGAAGCAAGTGTATCAGCTCTGCATGGTGAAAACGATCAAACATGGAGTGATCTGATCGCTCGGAAAGTCTCAGGGAGCACAACATTAGCCTCAGATGTTACTCTGTAAGCAAAATACAGCTAAAGTTGGATAATGGCGGTAAGGGTTATGCTAACTCTCATCATCTTTGTTGATATTAACCTGTCTCTCATCATGTCTGTTCAGTAGTAGTAGTAGTAATCACTCAGTCCAACGCTATTTTCAAGAAACAAACAAATAAATTTGTAACACAGATTCATGAGTTAATTTCTGTTTGTCTCACTTGGAACATACGCACACCCTCGCCATGCTAGGCCATGCCTCTGTTTTTCAGTAGAAATAATTAGCCTCCTGAGAAATAAAGGTGTGTTCGCTTCATGCGGCGCCACTCTTCATCCTGGCAATAACTCACTCACACCTGACCACACTGCCTCCATATCTGTGTATGTGTGTCTGTGTGTGTGTGTCTGACTTTTCAAAAACATAAGCACGTTTGCTGATTTTTTTTTTTTTTTTTAAGCAGATCTGTCAGTATCCTGGCCTCATCCATCAATTCAGCTGTCAAAGCAACATGTTCGTTTCGGTTTTGCGTACTGAATCAGGGCCTCCTTCTGCATTCACAAAATCCAGAGTGTGTCTTTGTATGTATGTATGTGTGTGTGTGTGTGTGTGTGTGTGTGTGTGTGTGTGTGTGTGTGTGTGTGTTTGTGCGTATGCGAATGTGGGGAGTGAGTTGGGCCTGATAAAGCCCAGACACTCTGGCTGTCTGGAACTGGTGCCACAGGGTCCAGCGCCCCTGCAGGGGCTTCTGGCCTCGCTACCTGTCCTGGGGCCCAATCATGCACACACACACACACACACACACTCATCAGTTCCCAATCCAACCAACACTCACATACACATGCATACACACACTAGGGGCTGCTTTTCATCACTCCCTACCGTTTGCTCTGAAAATAAATCCTTTTACAGGGAGAAGCAAAATCTCCCAGAGAAAACACAAACATCGCTCTTCAGTCAAGTGCTAACTACGTAAACAAAGATGAGGCAAACAAGTTGCACCGACTTCTTTATTACACCTTAATCATGTAATGTTAATCACACATGATTAAAATGGGATTATTGACTAATTAGATCATTTATTAGATTAAATTCTCATTAAAAAGCTGGCTTTATGACGGAATGGTGAGAGTGGATTGATATAAAAACGATGTAAACATCATAACATGTTCTATTAGTTGCCTCGTCAACCTTCTTCATTTCAATTTGAATGCAACACTGCTTTACTAATGATGCGTTTTGAAAATGAAGGGGGAAAAAAAGAAAAGAAACGTAGACTCCTGTTACTGTGCTGCCTTTTCAGGTGGTGTAGAATAATTGACCACAGCATTCATGCAGTATGAATTTTAAAACAGATACTTTACATTTTCTACGTCAAACTTCACATTCCTTGCATCATATAGTTTAGAAAATCAGGGCTTAAACAGGAGTCATAGAAAATCATGGATTTCATATTCCTCGAAATTTGGATATGATGGAAGGAAAGACACCACTCATGAGCTTAGACAAGCATAAACCTTTCTATTACTAATTGTTCTATTTGATCTAATGAGGACCGATTTTATTTTTTTTAAATGTATTTATTTATTTATTTGCTTCAATAAGACATGAAATGGAAAATCACAACACATTTTATTGTTTAACGTGACATATTTCTCTGTAAAATGTGTATCTGGTGGTAGCTTTGGAGGGACATGAAACCTGACTGTAACATATAATAAATTATCAAACAAACAAACGTTTGTCTCCAGGTGGTGGAAAGTCAACATATTTGATAAAAGATTAGATAAAAATAAAATAATAATAATAATTTTGGGTTTTTCGGGTTAAGCGATTTAATAAAACATGCACAATAATACCATTGGCAGGAGTGGAGTTCTCAAAAGTTTGTTATTCCAGTGAGACTCTAAGTAGAAGTCCGAGTTGTTAAACCCAAAACTTCTACTTCTTTTTGCCCTGGAAGCAAAACAAGAGCATAATATCTGCTTTGATTATGCATGGATGTGTGTGTGAGTGTGTGTGTGTGTGTGTGTGTGTGTGTGTGTGTGTGTGTGTTTTCTCAGCACTACCCAGAAGTGTTTTCTTAACATCTGATGCGTTTACTTGAACGTGAATGTGTTGAGAGATTATACGTGGATCCAATCAGCATTCGTACTGTTCGGAGAGGGAAAAAAAAGTGTGAGTTTTCGATACAGTGCAGACGGTTGGGGACTGAACACGGCCAAGACCAACCCAACAGGGAGGCTAGTTTTAGAGCTACAACTTCTGCTGAAGCTTTGCTCCTTCAAGCAGCCAAATCTCCTTGTCTCCTTCGCAAGCTGATTGGAATTAGAGTGGGCAGGAAGAGCCCTGTCCACTCTGCCTACTCATATTTTAGCAGTGGCTCACCTGCCAAAACACTCGCAATTGTGTTAATGACAGACGGAAATTTACTACACATACAGTATGCATCTGTCTCTCTTGTCCACAATAAACTGCCACTATCGTTTGAAACTAAAGACTTTTTTTAAAGTGTAAAACTAAAAAATACAATCAACATGGATACTTTTTGTGACAAAAAAAGTACAAAAAAACTAAGTACTTCAAGATAAATAGGTGATTATCTATTTTAAAAATCATCAAAAGTTCAACAATGTATAAACAAAAAAGAAAAAAAGTAAATCAAACAAGCAAGCAAGGAAACAAACAAACATAATTAGATACTTCAAGATAAATAGATGATATAGATAAAAAAAAAAACATATAGACCAAAACAACTAGCTAACTAACTAACTAACTAACTGACCAACCACATAACTAACTAACTGACTAACTACCCAACTAACTGACTGACTTCCTAACTAACTAACTAACTAACTAATTAATTAATTAACAGTACTTCAAGATTAATAGGTGATAATCATTTAAAAAAAAAACAAACATCAAAGTTTCAACAATATATAAACAAAAAATCAACCAATCAAAACAACAAATAGAATTAGATACTAACTAACAAACCCAATAAGAAACAAAAACAAACCAACAAATAAATAAATTTAAAAAATGATGTATTTCAATATTAGTTAAATAATTTAAATTTAAATTAAATCCTATGTTATCCTATGTTAAAGAATATTAACTGATAGTTTCTACTATGCAGCACGTCATCATTACCTAAGATAACCGCGATGGCCTCAGAGAAAGCTAGTAGCAGGTAGTACCTGTTGGTATGCTACCAGACTAAAGATGAGGAAGAGAAAGAGAGCTTTCTAAAGGGAAAGAAAGCAGAGGAGAGTATTTCAATCCCTGACCGAAGATCTCCGGCTCTTCCAGAGCCAGCTCAGCAGCCAGTTCTTTATTATTAATAATTCATGGCTTTGTATAGGGCGCACAACGGCTCTAACATGACATATTTCAAATGGAAAAACATAAAGAAAATCCACGGGTTGTGGATTTTGCAGCGCTGCCCTCAAAGTAGCCACATCTATAATCAGAAATATATATTATTTATGGCAGGACATGACCAGATATATTTTATTCAGTTAAAAAAAAGAAAGAAAAAAAAGAAAAAAGTGGAAGTAGTGCAGGTTAGGAGACTCGGGCTGCTGGAAGAAACATGTGTCCTCCTTTTTCCCCCCACTTTTGCATTTAAAAGGAGCGCTCAGAGCACGAGCGGTACAGCTTGCACTTCCTCAACTTGATACAAGTCAACCTGTGAGAGAGAAAGATGCAGAGATAGAGAGGAAGAAAAGGAAAGGAAAACGTACAAGAGTACGACTGCAATACAAACACTATTAAAGGATGAAACAATAGTTTGACCCACAGATGGTGTTCAAAAGCATACAGGAGGCCGAGCTCACTTTACATGGGAGAGAGAGAAGAAAAGGGCCATTTCCTCTCAGTCAAGGGCATCCGATTCATTACAAAGGCAGTGGCGCCAAAACAAATATTATTTTTGAATGTTTCATTATCTTTTTCTCTGGAAAAAAGGGGGCTAAAGCAGCGTGTGTCGGTTTAGATGCGGTGGAGCCAGCTGCTGTGACTCACTGCACAGTCGCTCGGTGTCAGCGGTTCAAAGCCAGGCAGCAATCGGATAGGTCAGCACAGACTAAAGGACAGCCTATCTCTGTAAATCATAATCCTCTCTCTCTCTCTCTCTCTCTCTCTCTCGCTCTCCATCTCTCTCTCCCTCTCTCTGTCTCTCTTTCCCTCTCTCTCTATCTCAGAGTACTGTAGTAGTGTATGAGAAGCACACAGGAGGGTGGCCAAGCCAGGCGGGGGGCTAAGAGGCCAACATGAGGTGACCATCAAAGGCAAAGGCACAAAGCCTTCACTCTGGTACTGAGCTGCAGTCATACACACACACATACACACACACACACACACACACACACACTCATAAATCCAGGCAATGTGTATTACTGTCATTTTCACCAGCATAATGGCGAAACCACCAGCACACGTCTTTGTACTTTAGATTTAGCAATTATAATCTACTCGTACTCATTTTCTCTGTAATTATTGCCTTTTTTAACCATTGATATGATTGGTACATTCATTGCTTACAATGGCACATGTGTAAATTTCAAATGACTGCCAATTACACTGTATAGTGTCCATATTATTACAAGGCAATATACATGAAATAAAATGTTCTGAAATATTCTAAGCATATGAACTTGATTGAACTGTGTGTGTGTGTTTGAACACATGGACATGAGTTATGTACATGATCAAGTATAGTAACAGTCCACACAGGATTTTGCAGGGTTTTCTTTATTTTTGCAGCCCAAAAATGCTTGATTTTGCTGCGGCTTTAAAAAAAAAATTGCGAGAGTTTTTTTTTGTGCTTTTTTATGAGGAAAATGACTCGAATTGGCGAAATTGCAATTGCATGAAATTGTTTTGCGCGGTTTTTCACAGTGATGTCTGTTGGTAAATGAGACCTTTTAGCTGTACTCGTGTTCGACGCACATGAATTGAAGACGGCTTTGGCTGAATGTGTGTTGTGATGATGTCACATGATGCATCTTGGCCTGAATCAGTGGGCAATTTTGAAAAATTGCAAACTCCTCTGAATATTGCAGAGTCTGCTTGATTTTGAATACATTTCTGTGATCGCAAAATCCTGAAGAGACTGTAGTATGAGTATAGTTTTTAGCATGGAATAGCAAATAAACAACAACAACAAAAAATCCCTACTATTGCAGACATGCTTTTGAGTTGTGTGTGCGTGTGTGTGTGTGTGTGTGTGTGTGTGTGTACACATGTGCACATGTCAGGTTAAAAGCATTAATGAATGCTGAATGAAAATCTCCCCCTGACTGTCACGCATTTTAAGGGCTCCCCGTTCCCAGTAGCCATGAGACTTTATCCACGTGGAGGATGATGTATGAACTTCCTCTCAATATCACACACACATTAAACAATAATGGACGAGAGCAAATTGCTCAATTTGGGTAAACATATCCACGGACACAATATGATCTTGGTTTCTGGGTGGAAAGGTTTACCTTGTTTTTCAGGGACTTGCATATGAACATCAGTACACTCATGGAAAAGTGAGTTCTGTGTGGAACCCTAGAACACTAGTGTGTTCCTCCATCAGAAATGGTTTCAAGTAAAACACTTTTTGGAAGTAGTTCTTACATCATTGTAAGTTACATACAAAAAAAGATAGATAGATAGATAGATAGATAGATAGATAGATAGATAGATAGATAGATAGATAGATAGATAGAACCAAGCAAGCAAGCAAACATATTTTATAAATATATCATACATACATTAAATAGATGTTTAAATATTTATTTCTTTTATATATGTATTTTATTAAGAAAGTATTTGACAAATAAATAAATATATAATAATACAAATAAAAAGTTTTCATTTTATTTTACACATGTATATTTACATAACAATATTAATTTCAACAAACAATAAAACAAACAAATAAACAAATAAACAAATAAATAAACAAATAAACAAGGCCACAAGATAAATGTTATGATCAGCTTTAAAAAAATAATCAAATGTTGAACAATTTATAAGCAAACAAACAAACAAACAGTTCCTGTATTTCTGTGTTGAGTGAAATTTGTATTATTGTTTGTTTCCTGATTTTTGTTGTATTTATTTATAGTATTTATTATTTTATTTAATAGCACTTTTTACGGATTTGTTTTCTAGTTTTTATCGTATGAAGCCATACAGACTATACAAGTACTTTGTATAACTGCACCTTCAACTGTTTATAGTTGAGTGTGTTTTTTTATGTTTATAATTTATGTTTGTTTTTTTTTTTTTGTCTCCCAAATTACTCTGGATAATATCCCATAACGCCTAATGACTAAAGAGAAAATTTAAACTTAATATAGCTAATTACGAAGTAAATGCGGAAGTCTAGATCAGTGACATTTACCCCATGAACACAGGAGCAACTGGCCTGTTCTAATCTTTCAGTTATTATTAGCCACATTACCTTTCTGAAGTGAATATTTCTGTAGCACACACAGGGATATGTGTCATGAATCACAGCTGATAGGAAGCTGATTGAGATCTCAACATCTTGTTAATGCAGTTATAGCAAGCAGGCAGTTCTAGAAATATATCCTGCTTTTTCCACCTCTTCTGGGAAGCGATGACCCCCAGAAGAATATCATTTCAGGTTCCTTCTACTGCTTCCATAAGAGCTGAGGAAAGAAAGGGATGAAATCAGTCTTAAAAAAGACGAGAAGAGTGCAATGCTTGCAATCTTACACCTCTCTCTCCCCATTTTTTTTTTTTTTTTTTTAAACAGAACCCCTTGAGGTTCAGGAGTCACAGCACCTTTCATTAGCTCTGGCTCCAGCCCTGCTGTCCGGGCATCATTAGCAATCTTAGAAATCAGCAGCACACATCGGGTCATTCTTCCTCTACCTGTCCAGCAGCGTCGCTCTCTCAGTTCTCCCCACCCTCCCTTCCACCTCTCCGCCCACCCACTCTCCCACTGTGTGAATACATACAAATGTGAGCACACGAGGGAGGACATAACCACTGGCAGACTTTTTTTTTTCTTTGTATATACTGTACATCTCTTCTCATTTCCTTTTCCACGCTCATAAACTGTTCCACCATGTCAGACTCACTTGGAAACACAGTCTGAAATAAATTCAGAGAGCCTTGCATTTACACTGTGCTCTCTACTGCTGTCTGTTTTGGTGTGAAATATTTACTACTCTGTGTGCGTGCGTGTGTATGAGTGTGAGATTGTGTGTGTGTGTGTCTCTGTCTGTGTCTGTGTGTGTGTGGGGGGTGTGTGTACATTTCCTCTAAACTGCACTGCCCTCTGTTGGATATCAAATAGCACATGAATAAATAGAAAAGGAGAAGACATATATTCTCTACATCTTCTCAGACTTCTCTAAACACACTCATACCACCATAATTCTCATAATACATTGTGATTTTGTACAAATTATACTATATTATATTATATAGTATAGTACAGTGTAGTATAGTATATTAAGGAATAATTAAGTGAATAAATTATTAATTAAGTTATGAAAACTCCCATACCCTCACTGTGAAACTGTATATACTGTAGAGACCCTCAGTCTTGAAAACTTATTCGAATGAAAAAGACTCGTCAGTAAATTTCTTTCAAATAAAAGTCAGAGAAATAAATATGAACACTAACTCCGCCCCCAGAGTTAACCCCACCCTTTGTCCCTTTTCACACAAATCGCATCCCACAAATAGCTACGAATCAGAACGCCTCCAACATATCCAACATAACTTTTATCCGCTGATGCTTTTCTCCCAGAATGTGTGTCATCTGTTCTGGATCAAAGATTTGTTTCTCCGCACCTCATTATCTCATTGCCTTTTTGACTCAAATATTTGTTTTTGAGTCACTTCGTGTCCCTTAATCTTAATTTGTCATTTCCTGCTCAGGGTTTTCTGTTGAATGGTCCCCAGCTTGTAGAGTGTAAACACACGTCTTCCCACATTATTCTGCAAGAATGTCTGGGTTCTTGTATTTTCTAGCCAAACATTACAATGAGCTTGAACATAAAACTGATTAGCGGAAGGTGAAACTAATGTGAGAGAGTTTTCCGCTGTTTAACGTTGAGTCTGTCTGTGGTGAGACTGCGATTTATCTGGATAATCAGCAAAATACTCTGGGTCAACCACAAAATTTATTTACCTTCAGGAAGGATCTTTCTGCACTGTACAGTGCTTCTAATTAAGTTTATGTGTTAAACATGTTGTCAGATAATTACTCGCCAAATCTGAAACATTTATTACGTATAAACATTTTGACATAAACATGTCTTTTTCTGCCACTACAACTAAATTACCCACAAATATTCTGCACAACTGCATTGATTCTGTGTCACATTAAGTAAGCAACTAATGACAAATCCATTAAATGTGTAATCACTTTTTTTCCCGGGGAGACTGAATTAACTGCGATTTGATTTATACAAACAAATATTTGAAAAGCCTCAGCGATCGGCCTTCGCTTTGGTAATTCTTGGTTGTGGGCCAGCCTTACTTTAAGCAAGACAGTGTTTTACAACTGCAGGTTTTTCTACACTTGTTTCTACATTTTTACAAGGTCATTAACTCCTATAATGAACCCTAAACCCACCGCAAACAGCATTTGATTAGAAACATAAGAAGGCACTTTGTTTCTGTATTTAATTTGAGCATTATTCCAGTGAGTTATGATGTGTTTTCTTTTGCTTGCATGTGTATATATGTGCAGTATACGGAGAGGCGGCTGGGTTTCTTTTCTCCTCCGAAACGCATTAACGTGCTGGACTGGATATTGTCCTTCAACACAACAGATGCTTCCTTAAAGGGGTGGCTCTATTGGGGCAGAACTTGGCCCTGCTACAGCCCTTCCCCCACCTCCCCTTTAAATCCTGCTTTCACAGACATTAAAAATAGAACGAATCTGGACAGAGGACAAAAAAACAAAACACAGATAGGGACAGGATGAAAAAAAAATGCTGGAATCATTCGATGGTAAAAGCCTCTAAAAACACACGCAAGGGTGATACAAAGCAGATCCCTGGGGATATGTAGTGATTTTCCTTTCCTTTTTTTTTTTTTTTTTTAATATAGCTCTGCTACCACATATATTTCATTTCTGTTGTTGTGTTGGGGCTTGTGTCACTCAAATATTTACAGGTTAGCTCAGTGCCAAAACATCTGCTGTAATGGTGTCCTGCTTTGTAATATACAGAGATTAAAGTACTCACAGAGTTACTCAAAGCTATGATGTGTGTGTGTGTGTGTGTGTGTGTGTGTGTGTGAGTGAGAGAGAGAGAGAGAGAGAGAGAGAGAGAGAGAGAGAGAGAGAGAGAGAGAGAGAGAGAGAGAGAGAGAGAGAGATCTACATTGCCTAACGCTAGACTGGCATATGCCCCTTTGCTTTCCCATAATTCCACATATACCCATCCACATCTACCCATAATGCATTATGGATAAAAGGGTGGAGTGAGAGCAGAAACACAGAACCAGTGTGGATGGAAAGATAGAGTGCTAGGTTTGTTTGTGCAGGAAATGAGATAAGTTTAGATTGAAACTCAGCACCTCTGCTATATCTAAATGTAATCTTTGCGCAGGATGAATGGAATACAGTATCTACAGCCTGCACTGACGTGTGCAAATGATACCGAGCTGCAGAGAACAGACACTGGATTAAATATCACACTTTTTACATGCTACTACTATAACTTACAACTTTTTTTTCCTTCGGGATTGATTTTTATCATGCTAAGTATATTTTATTAAATCTGTATTGTGAAGTTTCTGGCTGTATCTGGTTTTATCACAGTAGGGAAAACTTTGAGATGTGCCCCTGTTGGGAGAGATATTTAAACTTTTAACTAAACTATTTTTTTTTTTACATTTTTTTTTTAAGCAATTAACTTAAACTTTTATAATTGCTAGCTGTTTTTAGGGGAGAATCAAAGTTAGCAAACAGTTCCTCTACACTCTCAGGCTCTGTTCACGCATGGTATTAACACCCGTCTCGAGTGATCTGATCACAAGTGAACAGCCAAATTGGATAGCCGTTTACACCTGGCATCATGAACGCGTCTCCGGTGACCATTTGTGATCGGATTTCATACATCGTTTCCACAGGAGGAAAGCATGTTTATTACATCAGTCTTTTGCTGCATTTGTTTTCAGGCAAAAACGACATGTGACTCCTATATCCTGTACCTGTATGGGCTGTTTTAAATGTTTCATATTGTGTTGTCTGCTGATGAAACTTATAAATGAATGAAAGATGAGATGATGAAAGACACTATGAAAAGCAGCTGCTTTCGCCTCTGCTATAATGGCATCATATTTATCTGTTAGTCTAGTGGTAGTGAGCTCTACCATTCAGCACGATTTCCAAACAGCAATGATTACATTGAACAGTCCCTCCAGGATTTAGTATTTTTGCAATGGCAGAAATTAACGCAAAATAAAGTGAACTATTTGGAGGAGATTGTAATTTTTCAGAATCACCGCAGATTTTCCACAGATTTGGGCCGAGATGCGTCATGTGACATCTTCACAACGTGCATTCAGCCAAAGCCCTCTTTGATTTGAGAGTGTTGAACATGAGTACAGCTAAGAGGTCTCATTTACCAACAAACATCATGTGAAAAACAATTTTATGCAATTGCAATTTCGCAAAATTCAAGTAGTTTTCCACAAAAAAAGCACAAAAAGCATTGCAAGTCTTGAAAAAAGCTGCAGCAAAATGTCCAGAAACAGTATACAGTAACTCGTATAACCACTCTTTACAACCACGGTGATCAGAAAAGCATCTCAGAATGCACAACACGTCAAACCTTGAGGTGGATATGCTATAAGACCACATTGGTTCCACTCCCCTTTGCTGTTATGACCTGTTGCAAAGGAGATACAGAGCTTATGGCAGCGTTCCTGAGGAATTTTAGCTCATTCCTCATGAGCAATGGCCTTCAGTTCAGTAATATTCTTGGGTTTGTGCTGCAACCACCTGCTTCAAAGAGATTTTCTATGGGGTTCAAGTGACTGTGATGGCCCTGGAGAATCTTCCAGGACTTCTTCTGCAACCAAGCATTGGTGGAATTTGAGGTACACTTTGGATCATTGTCCTGTTGGAAGGTTCAATGATGCCCAAGCTTCAGCTTCCTCACAGACAGCATGATGTTTTCTCCTAGGATTTCCTAATAATTCATTGAATCCATCTTGCCTTCCACACGCTGCAGGTTTCCAGTGCCAGAGGATGCAAAGCAGCCCCAGAGCATCACCGAGCCTCCACCATGCTTGACTGTGGACAGAGTGTTCTCTTTCTTCATTCCTCTTCGCCCAGACATACCGCTGATCCATTGTGCCGAAAAGTTTTGTTTCATCGCTCCACAGAACAGAATCCCAAAACTTCTGTGGATTATTTATATGATTTTGATCTGACTTTTCTTGTGCTTTTGGGTCAGTAGTGGTGTACATCTTGGAGTTCTGGCACGGAAACCTTCTGTGTTTAGTACACACCTTACTGTGCTCAATGAAATCTCAGTGCCTGTTGCCACCAAGTCTTGCTGCAGGTCTTTTGCAGTCACTCGATGGTTTTTCACAACCTGCCTTCTCCAAAATCTGGTAGCAGCCATTGATAGATTCTTTCTTCTGCCCTACCCAGGTATTACATATATTTTCTACCCCTAGCCAGTTCAGGTATTTCATGTGTTCCAACTCAAGCACTCCTGGTGCAACTAATGAAACCCTTGATTAGTTATATCAGGTGTGCTTGAGAGAACACCTGTTTTGCATATTTGTGCTGTTGTGAGGGATTCTGTTCAGGGGTTGAATAATTTTGAGAGTGGAGAAGTCATTATCAGTTGCATTTTCAGTTGAATTTAGGGAAACCACTTGAAGCATTCGTTGTGTTGAAATATTTCACTTGCTTTTGTTTGATTTGTTCATTGCAAACAGCTGAAAGTCTATAAATTTTGACAATAAACTTGATTTGCAATGGGGGTTGAATAATTTTGATTGCAACTGTATATATTTACAATTTACCCTTACAGAAGGGAGGGAGTATTTGTTTAAAATGCAGCTGAATACCACTGGATTTGAGTACATTCATGTGTAAGGAAATATGTGGATACTAACAGGATTGCTTTTTTTTTCTTGACAGTCACAGTGGTGCGATTTTATGACAAGATTCTTAATCTACCAAAGCATGTTACACCCCTTTTTGCCCTTTTATTATGTAAAGTAATGCACTAAAGCTTTGACCTCTTGACCTGCAAATCAAAACGCCCACCATGGACTAAAAAACTGTGTTCTTATTAAACAAGCCATTGAAAGCAAATTGACACAGTAAAAGGACTCTTCGCATGTTCTGTACACATACCTCCCAATTTGATTATTGTTATTAATTCTGGCGAGCATTGACAGTCCTGACAGCATCCTAGAAAAGCAATGACTGTGGAATCTAATTTATCCCATGCGCAAATCCATCATTTACAGAAAGTGCAGCATCTAACGGCGAATAAAGCAGCCGAACCCGGCAGATTTGTCTCCCTGACAAAGAACGAGGAGGAGAAAACGACATGAAGGTGCATTCCAATCGATGACGGAATCTCACGGATTGGGACTAAGCCTGAATATTTTCCTCCCAACTTTGCATTTTTTACTCTTCTTAGTGAGTCGGGCCACAGGGGAGCGAGCTTGTTTTCACTCTCAGCCTCATCAATAGCTAAATCCTGGTGAACAAGTGACATGGAGAAGCTGGAATCAATAGTCTCGCCTGCATTCTCCCCTCCTTCTGGTCAAATGGTTCAGCACGGCTGACAGGCATGACAAGCCGAACATGATGCAAAATCATTATCAGCAGGCCATGGAGATGAGTGCAGAAAAACATGACACAGGCATTAATGGCCATGGCCTGTGCCGAATAAAGTAGCTCCTCTCTAAAGGATTTGTCAAGTGGAAAAAGATGCCGGGCCAAACTTCTCCTAGTGCATCGATTCTTGGCTGGTATCGAACCACTGGTAGTAAAAAAAAAAAATCACGGTCAATATGATGCCATGGTGAGACGGGGATGTCAACTGTGGAAATGTTTTAATTTGTTGGAAACACTTCTCACTGCAAATAGCTGCCACAACATGGCAGACAAAAAAAGTGAGACATCAATAAATAGCATGTGAATGTTAATCTTATAATATTCATGCATTAAAATCTTTAAGGCTAATTTAGTATATTCTTTAATTCTGTATTCCTCTCACCTCTATATTTCACCTCCTAAAGAGGTGTGTGTTTGCTCTTCTGCATCCGCTGTACAATTTCTGAAGGAATCGCTGCATTTGTTTGCCATGAGGAGCGTTTCTCTTTGCCTTCCCTTCAAACTGAAGGTCATTGCATGAATTATGTGTTTAGAGCAAACTGTATAAAAAAAAGAGAGCTGACGCTTCCCAATATATCCCACTGAAATCTTTTCTCATAATGTTGATTGAGCCTGCAGTCAAAAGGTCTCAAATTATTGCTTTGCCTTTCATAAAGCTGTTTATCACTTTATGATACACTCATTATTTTTCGCTCTGTTTTGTCTTCAATTTCTTTTTCTTTTTTCCCCCCTTTAATGACGCTCAGATATTTTGTTTGCCTCCTGCTCTTGTAATGTTAATGAACTTCAATGGAAGACGGGCGTCGTTTTAGTAATAACCAATCTTGCTGTGTCAGAATAGGACTCAGTCCAACACTTAAAGAGTTATTTCATCCCATTTCATTATGCCACACTTATTGGCTTTTTGAAAGAAAAAATAATGGAGGGGGAGCTCGTTAAGCAGCGTCTCGACTCAATTAAAAATTAAAATCAAACATTTTATTATAGACAGTGAACTATTAACATGAGTTGATGAATATAGGTCATGGTACAGAGAGGAAGGGACAAGTATATTAATTAAATAATAAGGGCAATTCCAGCTGAAAAAAAAGAAAGAAAGATAAAAAAAAAAAAACAGAATTGCTAATCTCAGTGCTTGTTTAGGTCAGGTTAACTAGATCCTAGATGTCATCACAGGATTATAAGGAAAGCCTTGATTGAAGAGGAAAGAAAATAAATAAATAAATAAAAAAAAAGCCTCGATTAGTCCTTAACACTGGGACACAGGCCATATTAGATGCCTGCTTAATCCAGGTTAGAGTGCAATAGGGTCATTACAGAAATTAACTTTTTGTTCATTAATTTGTCTGGATTAGTCGAGGGCAAAGACACAGCAAATCTGCTCCAGTTTTTCTTATGGAAATAATTTAAAAGTGTACATCAATTGTGGCTTGTGGGTGACTTTGGGGTTAATCAGGCTGATGTGTCCTTTTAATTGCTTTCTATTCAGAGTAAATTCATTAGATAATGTTCTCTTCAAAATTCATGAATCAATTTAACTGAAGAAAACCACATTAACAGCTTTGGTTCCATTACCATGCGCTGTCATGTCAGCAGACAGAAAGCTCGCTCTTCCTTTAGGCAAACACCTTTTTATGTCCCGTGATTGCTTTAAAGAGGGATTTATTTCAAATCCATTTCGTTTTTGCCCATTACTGATTTACCCAAATTCAATGCCAAATTATAACAAAGAAATAAGCCCCGCAACCCCTTTTAATCAGCAAAGAGAGCTGATACACTCAAAGGGACAGGATATGTAGTGCTGGTTGTTATTTGTGGTTAATTTGGACTGATTACATTGTGACTAGGCTTTGGCCTGGGGCAGAGAGAGGCTGGTGAAGAATGGCGATACCTCTTCTCTAATCTCACCAGTGCTGCACGGATATAAAGGAGAACACTTGGCATTGTGTGACGTGAGAATTTTGCAGGCCTAAATATGTCAATCACGCTTCTACGACACATAGATTTGAGTCATTAAAAAGTGTGATATCTTTGTGGTTGTCTCTGAGTGATTTTTACAATGACAGAGCGGATTTAGCCGCTGGGCCCGAAATGATGACTAGTGCTGCTTTATCAGAACCATGGTGAATTGGGGATAACGCATCAGTCCTTCTGAAAAAAAAAACCCCAAACATTTAAATGACAGTAAAACATTATTTATTTGCATCGCCGATTCTCAATTCGTTCTGGCGTTTGAAAATCACTCTGAGACTAATATGGATGTTAGTATATTAAATTTTCTACTCTGAGAGTTTGATAGGAACTTGATATAAAGTCTATTACTGGGGAAAAAAAATGTCAACTTTATTAATTTGCATAAATTTAGCCTTGTGTATCAAATGGCATAAAGGAATTAAAGAGGCAGAGCAGCAGTCTCATGGCAATTGACACTCGCTGTGTTCAGGTTTGTTTTGATTCTAATTAATTCTCTAATGCTGTCATTTTTTTGTACCGCTTAAAAACATGTCCCCTCCGTCTGTCTCCTCCTCTTTCCTCCCTCCGTAAAAATCCATCCCCTACCCTACAGCCACCCAGCCCCATGCCGAGCTGCCACATAATCAAGGTAATTTGCCTGAACTTAGGGGAATATTTACCAAATCCAGGGCGGCCTGGCTTGATTGATATCCACCCATGTGACTTATTAAGCTTTGTCAGAGCAAAGGCCCTGCGGTGGTGTTAAATAATTTTTCATTGATAATCACCCTGTCATTGCTATCAAGACAACTTTTTGAAGACTGAGCTGACAAAGAGGGATTGTAAGCATGGTGAGGGGGGAGTATTAAGGGGGTAGAGATGAGGCCTCTTAATTTGTTAATAAATGCTTCTTTGGTGTAGGACAGGGATTAAGGCAGAGAGAGCTGTCAGAGGGACAGGTGAGAGAAGGGCTGGCAGCCTTTAATTTCTCAGCTAGGAAAGACGGAGCTCTTTAGGGACTAATCTCCTTATCAACACTGGGCTCTAGCCCCCCGCCATTCATGCTAATTCTTCGTGACCACTTTTCTACCCTCTTCTTCTTTCCCAGTGCTTCCTGCTATACACACCCCCTTCTTAGTTTGAGTGACGGAATCAAGAAAGAATCATGTTTTAGCCTCGCAGCTATTTAACAAGAGGATGGTCATTGAGAGAACATCCACTAGAGGCAATGAAAGCTTTTTTTGTCCAGTTTGAGAGAATTGGATTGAAATTATCACTCTACCTGAAGCGTAACAGAATCCTGGATCTCCTAACATTTCTTTGTGCACTGCTGTGAAACATGCTGCGATATTAAGGTCAAGGTCACGTGTGTTTATTTTGTGTCTGCTGACATCAGGTTCAAATCCTTGACATTTTCTGCCTCTCTCCCCAAACTTGAGTTGCTAAAATAAACACAGTAATAATGGAAAAATGTTCGTTAATCTATGGCAAGGGAAGACATTTTCACATATGGAGTAATCATATACATACCCACATACCTTTCCAAAAAACACATGATTCTAAATAATTATGGCATTAAATTAATAAGGTTTCAAATCTTTAATGCAGTACAATTACCAGTTCAATGTAGAAACGTTTTCACTCTCAGTTTAAAGGTATGCTTGTGAATGCAGTCGTTGAGTAATCTGGATCCTGCTCGAATAAATAAACAAACAGGAATTCTAACAAGTTAGAAAAGTTATGAGTGCTAACTCCACCCATAACCCTGACCTTAACCTTCACATCTTGTCATATTAAATGAGTCATTCAAATAGTTCCAAAACATGTTGGGCCAAACATGCACTTTCCGACCCTTGCTCTGCTCCCCAAGATACAAAGCCACAATCGAATGCTTGTTATTTTTGCTTTGTATTTAATATTAATGAGTACAAGAGCATAGTTTGATGTAGGTGAGCATATTTGAGGCAAAGAATTTGAGATGGCATGCTGGGCCAGTTACAGTAGCTGCTCATCTCCTTCCTAGTACACTGTCACTTTAAAAATAATAGGAAAACAATCAAATATTAATTAATGAATAAGTGCAAACCTCAAAATGTCTAATTTATCTTATACAACAGCCATTTTAAAATTATTAGGTGGTTTTATTTATAAAGAATGGCACATACATTTTTATGAATTTATAGTTACTTTTAATGTTGTGGAAGTTCCTATTATCACTTAAGTTATAGCAGCTATAACCAGTCATTCCCTCACTTTCTCTTATGTTAATAAAACATAAAACATGCAGCTTGGTATCAAGAAACAGCAACATCCTCTGTCCATGGTGGAAAACGTAAAAGTTACAGCTTTACCTCTGACTATTACACAGTGCTGACACTGGAGACTCCTTCCTGAATTGTTAAATAAGTGTCTCTTTATGGAAAGCTCCTCCATATCAATGTTCATGCTTTTTCTTTATTAAATACAGCAATGTGTAAAATGTTGTTTATGTGGCACATCCCCTATAGAAGTCCCCATGAATTAGTTGTTACTATAGAAATGATAACATATTAGAATGAAAACATTGATGTAAATATGTGATTTGAATTACAAGCCCTACTGCTGCTCAACACCTTCTGACCAGTCTCGTGTATTCAACAGTGCTGTGGTACAGTATAATGATGTACAGTGTTGTGAAAAAGTGTTTCCTGATTTCTTCTGTTTTTGTGTATATCTCATACTAAATAGTTTTAGATTTTAGAAAGGAAACCTATGTAAACATAATACTTTTTTTTATTGAAGCACAAAACATTATGCAACACCTGTCACCATTGTGAAAAACTAATTGCCCCCTTAAAATTAGGTTGTGCCACCTTTAACAGTAATAACTGCAACCAAATGCTTTTGATAACAACACCACTTTCACTCTGTGGTGGAACTGAACTGCCCGTTTAAGGTCCTGCCACAGCATCTCAATTGGTTCAAGTCAGGACTTTGATTAGGCCACTCCAAAACTTTAATTTTGCTTTTTTTTTGAGCATTCAGAGGTGGACTTACTCCTATGCTTTGGATCATTGTGTTGCTGCATAATTCAGTTGCACTTGAGTTTGTCTGGTCTTACGGACTGAAGACCGGACATTCTCCTTCAGGATTTTCTGGTAAAGAGCAGAATTCATGTTTCCCTCAATTATGGCAAATTGCCCAGGCCAGGAAGCTGCAAAGCATCCCCACACCATCACACTACCACCACCATGCTTGAATATATGTATGATGTTCTTTTTGTGGAATACCGTGTTTGGTTTACGCCAGATGTAACGGGACCCCTGTCTTCCAAACAGTTCCACAGAACATTCTCATCAGTTCACAGAACATTCTCCCAAAAGGTTTGGTGGATCATCAAGGTGTGTTTCAGATGAGCCTTAATGTTCTTCTGGGTTAGCAGTAGTTTCCACCTCGCCATACTTCCATGAATGCCATTTTTGCCCAGTGTCTTTCTGATAATGGAGTCATGAACAGTGACCTTTACTGATGCAAGAGAGTCCTTTAGTTCCTTTGATGTTGTCCTTGGCTCTGTTGTGACATGCTGGAGGAGTCGTTTCTGTGCTTTTGGGGGATTTTTGTAAGGTCGGCCACTTCTAGGAAGGTTCACTACTGTGCCAAGTTTTTCCATTTGGAGATAATGGCTCTCACTGTGGTCCTTTGGAGTCCCAGAACCTTTGAAATATCTTTGTAACCCTTCCCAGACTGATGTATTTCAATCACCTTCTTCCTCGTTATTTCTGGAATTTCTTTCCATTTTAGCATAGTGTGTTACTGAGTAAGAGCTTTTAACCAACTTCATGCTGTTGAAAAAGTTCTATTTAAGCGTTGATTTCATTAAACAGGGTTTGTGATATTCAGGCCTGGTTAAGTCTAGTCCAGCGAAATCCCATTATGAATGCAGTTTAATACATTTAGGGAATTAATAACTACAGGGGCATATACATTTTCACAAAGGACCAGTTTGTATTGGATAACATTTTTGCTTCAACAAATAGCATTATTAGTTAAAAACTGTACTATAGTTTGTGTTACTCAGGTTGGCTTTGTTGTATGCCTTTGTAGGATGGGGGCAAATACTTTTTCACAGCACTGTATAAGTAAATTTATTACTTTTACTTTGCTATAATCAGTATATCCAAAATGAATTATTTTAAATGATATTGTTTTGTACCCATATGTAGATGGGTGCAATTTTTATTGGAAAGTCAGAATTGTATTGATAATATCATAACAATTTCAGAATGGAAGTTCTTTAAACGGCAAGCAAAACTTTGCAGTCACAAAAACTCCAAGTCTGCCTGTAGTTCATCTAGGTCTGCTTTGGACCAGTCAGTGTTCATCAAGATTTTTATTTAAATTTTTGGGACTTGCCACCCATTTAATTTATTTATTGTATTTATTTATGATGTTCCTATATACTGACATTGCCTAGGTGAATTTGAATAAAATCACAAAAGCACTTGCATCCTGTCAGAGCTTCCATGAGTGTGTCAGAAAATGTCAGAAACGTAGATGGTCTGTTCAAGCCAGGCATGCTCACTTTCCCCTACCTTGATCTTAATCACAGAGAGAAATCTATAAAAGCCTCTACAGGCCTTGTATTGTACACCTGTATATAGGTACCCCTGTGCACTGAGCATTCCCTACAGCTCTATGCTTGTCTCTTGGGGTTCAAACAATTTCTACACTCAGCTAAGCTCCAAGCACCTCTTATTTAGGCTGTTTGCGGTGGAGCAGACTGCAGTAATCTCCCATACTTAATGAAAAGTTTAAAGCACACGGTGAGGGGTCAGGACCTCACAGCAAGCCCGAGCACTGGTGTAAATTGTTTAACCAAAGTGCGAGTCGACCCTCTGAAATGGTATCCCTGCTAGGAGAGGCAGTACATGTCGTAAAGACGCTACAGCTCATTAAACTCCTCCTCAAAACAGATTATACTGCTAGTGGCCACCGGGGAATCTGCGCTGTCCCATTGGCTGGGGCTGCATTTGTCCGTATTGATCAGGCAAAACCAATCGCCTGGGTTTATGTCCACTATTGTGGCAAGTATTTATGAAGGAGGCATTAGCCAGTCACTGAGCTTGTGTAATGGGAGAACACAGCTGGGGCCACTTTAAAACCATGCTTTTATTGGAGAAAAATAAACCAAAGAGCATGAACAGAGCCTAAATCATTGGTGCACCTGCTTCGTTCATGAGTGTTGAAGATTTTTTTTTTTCTGTTTGAGCAAATACAATTATTTTTACTCATAAATTCTTACACTTTTCTTGTTGAACAATGATTTGAAGTTGAAATCCACACCACTTGGCCACTCGTGATGAACCCGTAGTGAGACTTTCCCAGTTTCATTCTCTACTCACATATCTTGCAGTTTAATTACTGTGTGAGCTTGTTATTAGTCGGTTTCTTTCACCCAATCCTTTCGTTATTTTTATATATATATATATTTTTCCTGATGTAGAAGAACCTATGTGGTGGTCCTTTGAAAGTTCTGTGCTCTAAGGGAGTGTGGCCCCCTAATGATTAGCTTGAGAGGGGAGCTTTCATTTCCTCACTTTCCCTCAAGATCATAGTGGAGGAATGGCAGAACACGTTCACTTATCAGCTGAGAGAACATGATTAAAAACATGAGAGCGAATAGTGCAATCTGAGGCCTTAAAGGACCCCTCCTCTCCTCCTGTCTTCTGCCAGAGAGGTGCTACTTACCTCCATTACTGGCTGTATGCATCATTGATGAGAATAAGAGGGTGCATAATTTGTGCATTGTTATGCTCAATCTAGCCTCATAGTCCCTTAGGCTGCACCACATCCAGTTCCTCAGTTCAAGATTCTGATAAAGGATTTTCCTGATGTGTGGATACAGGTATTGCTTTACTAATGAAATATGGCATAACCCCAAGTCAAGTCAAGTCAAGTGGGTTGTTCAAGTGGGTTCGTCTATATAGCTTGTATATATTGGAACAAAATGAGGTTTCTACAGGACTATGGTGCAACACGTACAGTACACAAGACTACATAAAGTGCAAATACACAACAGTGTGAGACGAGTACAAAATAAATATATAGAACAAAAAACAATAAATACAGGACAGTAAATAAACAGGACAATAGATACACGGAACACGGACTTTAACTTTGAGCTATTGTGTAAAATAACCTAAAACTAGGCAAAAAAGCGTGTCCACTCAGTAGAATTACATGATTCTCCTCAATATACTCCTGTGGTCAAAATTTATGTTTGCCATTAAAGAGAAGCAGGAATCTTCATTTCAGCAACAAAAACAGTGCAGGGTGATGAAATCAGCAGCAAAAAGATACAGAAAATATGTTCCTGCTAGCAACAAATATAACACAAGTTATATCTTTTTTGTATGAAGATGAACTCGGGGTCACAAGGGGATTTTAATTAAATTATACAAAAAGCTTTGAATACTAACCTTACTCAATTTTTATTTATTCTCCTACAGTGATGGCTTTATTTCGCCAGGTGTATCCTGGGAACACTGTGTGTAAGGTGAGAATACAGCTTGGTTGGGATGCCAGTCCGTTGCAGGACAGACATTCACATTCTCATTCACACCTGGTGGCATTTTTTTTAGCGTAGGCAATCCATGTGTATACCAGCATGATTTTGGGAGGTGGGAGGAAACCAGAGAACCCAAAGAAAATGAAGACATGGGGAGAACATGTGAGAGCATGGGAAGAACCTTGGCTTAGTGGTTATCACATTTGAATCTGTTCTGTGTGCATGGAGTTTACGTGTTCTTCCTTGTGCTTCAGGGCTTTCTCCAGGTGCTTCACTTTCCTCCCCCAGTCCAAAGACATATGTTGTAAGCTGATTGACATTTCAAACTGTCTGTAGTGTGTTAATATGTGCGTGATTGTCCCCTGAGATGGGTTATAACCCCGGCGAGAGTGTCCCCCAAGTTGTGCCCGATGTTCCCTGGTATAGGCTCCAGGTTCACCACAACCCTGTTTAGGATAAGTGGTATGGAAAATGGATGGAATATTGGGTGCTGCAAATTGTATATTTACTCCTTTGTACACAAACCCTTAACATTTTTTCAAAATTCACTTTTTTTTTTCCCCCTCAAAAATACTAATAGTCTTTGCAAAGGAAGCACAACAACTGTGCAAACAGTGAAGCATTTTCTGTTGGTTAAAAAGTCATTCAGACACAATGCATCAACTTTGAGTCACTACTAAAGGATTTTCAATAGACTTCAGTTTAGCTTTGGCAGTATTAGCATGTCAGAAAATGTTGACTCTCCTAACAGCTCAGACACTTGCTCTTCCTGATTGTTGATGAATCTACGAGGTCAACAATCAGATCCCAGGTTTACATATGGGAAGTCAATCCACTCTTGACATACTCCCACCTGCTCATGCATATATTCCTGACCTGAGAGTGGGACCTCAGTATGTTCTGCACACATGCTTATTCTCTGAGATATTCATAGATGTACAGTATATATATGTATAGATAATCTCCAGGGTTTCAATGTAGTTCTACTTCAATAATGTCTAGATAGTATAAAGTGCAGCATAGTAGACCGAGTTTCCCGCGAAACAGGACATTTTGGACAAAAGTTCACTAACAATTGTTCAAGCAAAGTGCTTCTCAGTCTGTAGGAGGTGAAACTCTAAATATTTACTTATAAAAAAATAATAAAGTATAAAATCAATTCCATGGTGGTGTTCTTGAAGTGGCAAGTAACCTTAACAAGGAACCTGACACTAATGATGTACTCTGTTTTAAGCTTCAAAACAGAATTTTTAGAGTGACAAACTTGATGAACCATTAAGCATTCTGGATTTAACGTTTTCTATGAATTAGCATTAATAGCAGTTGCTATGGCAGTGATGATGTGAGGAAAAGTCAAGTGGAGACAGTGATTTTTATGTCAGAACAGTTTTTATATAAAACTCAGATTCTAGCATCAATAAAATATCTGCTCAGAGAGGAAACGCTGGTGTTTGTGGAGCCAGAGATTCTGAAAATGGGATGGAAAAACTATATGGACCACCAACATGCAACGAATCAGGTCCAGGAGTGCCTGTCAATCATATTGGCTGTCGGTTCCCGAAAGGCCCCCTAAGGCATTAGTATTCAAAAGTTCTAGCCTTGGCATGTTTTGGGGGGATAGGTTTATGGCTTAGGAGGAAAACACTGAACAGGGGAGCTGTATTTGCTTGAATTTTCGAATTTCGAAACCGCCGCTTCATGCTAACTTTCATCCAAATCACTAATTACATTTAAAGAAAAATAATTAATTTACCCTCTCAACACTGTGAAAACTAGTGGAATGCATGTTGTACAATTATATAAGCATAATCTGTTTTTGAAGTGTATTAAATTTGTATGTTTAGGCATTCTGAATGATTTAGCCCGAGTTTAAACAGGAAACAGTATTTATTTGTTCTAAGGCATCTAGTTTTTATACGTAGTAAAACTGTAACGCAATGACCCTGACCTCACCACTATGCTCCTGGAAACAGTGGAAAAATACTGGAAAGATATTTCTCATTCACAAAATATGACAACACATCAGGGAACTATTGGGTATAGTTGATAAGGATAGTCAGCTAATAATATTTTATCAGATTAAATTTAGATTTTGACTTTGTTAAATTCCAGAAAGGTGGGACGCAGTGCTGCTGCTAGTCAAAACGAGGTCCTTTAAGCCGCAATTCATTACAATGACTGTATGATTTTCATCAAAGATTTAATTTTAATACTGATGGACAACGTTCATTTTAAGAATGGTGAAAACACATGCAATTATTGTACCAGTTAATATATATATATATATTTTTTTTTAATAATTCTGTGATCATGTCTGGAGACCATAGCAGAAATATGCTGACCACAGTGCATGGTCTGTGTATAGGTTATATGGAGTGACAACTCTATAAATAAAAGCATATTTACTTTTGTGAATTTCTGGATGGTTTGTACTGAAATATGCTGAAATATGGGTGGAATATGGACTTATTTTGGAGCTAAGTAAAGCAGGGTGTACAACCGTCTACAACAGAACAAAAAACAAAAACAAAACAAAAAAAATAACAATAAGGAAATAGATTCCATTTGTATCTGTATTTGTATCAGTTTAGAACACATTATCTATATTCATATTCAGTTACATCCTTAATATATACTATACTGTACATTCAGTTTACAATATGCGTTCTTATATGAAAAGTATCCATGAAGACTTTACCTCAGTAGGTGGGCGAGTGCGAGTGTGTGTATACGTGTAATCTATGTATTCCTCAGTGTGTGTCAGTTCACAAGGTGACGATGTGTGGTAATCTTAGGTTAGTAGGCTGTGGCCTGACATGCTCTCGTGTCCTCTCTACAGACACATCATCAGCCACGGCTGCACCTTGCATACTAACGCAAAGACTCAGGAGGGACTGAGTACTGCTTATACAACACCTACAACCTCAACATAAGCCTCAGTCTTCAGTTTTACACCTCCACCCACATCTACTGTGTACAGCCTTTAGCTCATCCCTGCACCAATTCACATACATACATTTCATATTAAACAAAGCATTAAACCAAAAAAAAAAAAAAAAAAAAAAAAAACCTCCACCTTGAATGACTTGCTCAGTAATATTATTTAAGAAAATTAACGTGATCTTCAGTAGCATCGGAGATTTATTTTGTCCTGAAATTAACTTTTTTTGTGGTTTAAACACCTTTCTTCAACAAGTAAGTCTATTTTCATTTTGGTTAACAGTTTCCTATAATACCCACAATGCCTTTCAACTACCTGCAAGTGGGATGACCTAAAGAGAGATGAGAGATGCAGTAGTAATTTAGTCTTTTAAGCTACGTTCACACATACAGTGACTGGAGACCATTCATTTTCAGTGAGAGCTCTCGACTTCAGGCGTCATGAGTGACAGCGACCATTGGTGTCTAGATGTGGGCGTGTCCAGCGATGTGACAAAGTTGAGAAAAGTTGGTGCAGCGACTACCAATGGTAGTTAGAGTAAGAGACAGTAGAGCACACACGATCCATGATCCGCCATGCTGCCTGCGAGTCCGAATTGTTATGTGGACCCAGACGGTCCGGCGCTTTCGTTTTCACTGCAGATAGATGCCCGCAATGACAAAGAGCACAGACTGCTATAATGTGCAATATAATGCATATATACATTGGTGAATTGGATATACAAATACTCTACCCTTTTCTTATTTTAGCGTAAGAAAATTGGTTTGTTGTCAAAAGTGGAATGCTATATGTGCAACCTACTGATAAATGTTACTATGGTAATCAGTCGTAGGAACAGACTGGAGACTTGCAGTGATAAAAGCACTGTATGTGTGAATGTACCTTTAGTGTTTAGGGTTCATACTAGTGTTCAAAACGCTGCCGTCAAAGCGATCACACTCTTCACTAACCACTAACATCTCAAAGGAATAATGGAAATACAGCACCAACCAACATACTAGCACCAGAATCACTAAGCACATCCCAAATATTTCAATATAACCATGTTTAATATGTTACTGCACAAAAATGAACCAACCCCTACACGATATACCCAAGATGAGCCAACTATGACTTACACACACACACACACACACACCGAGAAATTTAATTATTATAAGAATTGTGATTGTAACTCGTCCCTGTCATTATACTTCTCTCATACTGTAGATGTGTTCTGCACTTGTCTTGAAAGCATAAATTTAAAGTGGATACAAACAGAAAACTCTTGTTTGCCATCAGTGTCAGCAGAATTAGAGGCTTCAAGCACATCGCTCAGTTATAAAAGGCACATTTGCTCATAGACTTCTCCATCTTGTAGTGCTATAAAATACATCATGCCTTCAGTACGTTAATGCCTTCAGAATTTAGCTGCTGCTGGGATTCACGCTATAAAAAGACTGACAAAATCGTGCTAATAGCTTTCATCGCCATTATGGTGGGAAAAAAAGGTCAATACAAGGAATAATCAAGCAACGGTTTGCAAATCATTAAGAGAAATGGAAGATTTCATTATAACTTGGAGAATCCTATTTCTCAATGGGATCGAACTTTTTTTTTTTTTTTTTTTTTTTGATAATATTTAGCATTTCAGAGCTGCTCATTCTGGCAGCTTATGCTGAATCTGCTTCTAAGAAAATAACGACTATCCCTACACTTTAATGAGAGAGAGAGAGAGAGAGAGAGAGAGAGAGAGAGAGAGAGAGAGAGAGAGAGAGAGAGAGAGAGAGAATGGGAGACAGATGCATAATCACCCATTCCAAACAGGTACTAATGAAGAATTCCATATATTCTAAAATTTAATTAAAACCCCAAAGATTTCAAATTAGATGCAATTTGAAGTGCCTGGGGCAGAAATACATGCACTTGCATGGCAAGGGTATCAGACTGAAAGTTGATATCGTAATTGGTCTTGATGTATTTTTGTGTTGCCAAGCTGAAGCGGCGAGCTCATAACCACAGAGCAATCCTCAGTAGGGTACCTGCTCATTGAGGATGCCATCAGTCAGGTAGTTCTTCACTAAATTAGTCTGCCACCGAAGCATTCGCTGCGAGCCGCAGCTGGCCAGCGCCATGAGTTATGCATGTGTCGCCCACCTCAACTGAAATATGCTCAGCTGAATATTAAAATATAATTGGCATTCATCCTAAGTAGCTTAAGCCATTTTGATATTTTCTTTTAAAACGATTTGGAGCCTCTGTAGTCATTATTTTCAAAGAGGCAATTCATAGTGTAATGACAGGAAGGAAATCAAACATTAAAAAAAAGGGTTTCAGATGTGTGTCAAGCAATGATAAAGAGATAGAGTGAGATAATACGCTGCACTTCCTATTTTATATACGATGTATACAATTTTCTATTACGAATAGGTATGAGGTTTTTTTTGTTGTTGTTGTTCTGTAAAATAATTTTTGTGATGATTTGTGAACTTGTGTTTCATCATGCACTTTTCTTGACTCAAGAGACCTGATTTTCCAAACTAATATCCTTTCTTCATTTTGTGTGTGTGTGTGTGTGTGTGTGTGTGTGTGTGTGTGTGTTTGTTTTTTTTTTTTTTGAAGAACGTTTGCTAGAAATCTGGTTGAGACTCGAGGATTGCATCAGACTAGAATCCAGAAGGAAGCAAAAAAAAGTCACTCAAACCATACTTTCTTGTGGGTGAGCAATCAGATATGTAGATACAGGAAGAGCACATTCATCAGCATGAATGCATCTTGCTGCGCAATACATTCACAATCTCTGTCCGTTCATCCTCACTGCCTAGTATATAATACAGCTTAGATTAGGCTACACGTTTGTTTATATTTTGGAAAATAGAACAAACATTTATTTAGAACATACAAACAAAAATAATAACAACAATTGCACTAATGGGATTAATAAAACATCAACACATCTCCAAATACAGTATGAACCATGCGGCGGAATTCACAGACGCTACTGAAAGTTCTGGCATTTCTGTGGGCATAGAGGTAGGGTTCAAACTTAATTTCTTTCAGTTTAGACGACACACATTTCAAATTTAAAAAACAGAAAAATTTTATTCAAATGCATATTTTGAAGACTTAATTCAAAATTACCACAGATTTGAGCCAAGATGCGTCATGTGACCTCATCACAATGCACGGTCAGCCAAAGCCCTCATTGATTCATGTGCTTTGAACATGAGTACAGCTAAAAAGGTATCACTTACCAACAAACATCACTGCAAAAGACACAATTTTGTGCAGTTGCAATTTCGCCAATTCAAGTAGTTTTCTGCAAAAAATGCACAAAAAACTTTTTTTTTTTTTTTTTTTTTTTTTTTTTTTAAAAAGCCAACGGCAAGCTTTTTTGGCCTCAATGATCACAAAAAAAAAAAAAAAAAAAAAAAAAAAAAACTTAGCGAAATCCTATACGGACTGATTAAACAAATACATTT
>NC_030428.2:22107500-22252500 GCF_001660625.3 Ictalurus punctatus
CAAATAAATAAAACAGTAAGTCCATGTGAAAACCGCTACCTCCACCTGAGGCGAATTCAAACAGTCCGCGCTGAGTTGCTTTGACCCAAGGATCTGGGCTGAGGTGTTGGGGTGGGGGAGGGGTGCATTGATTGAACTGTCAGTGAAAATGACCCAGCCACTAGTCCAGCGGTTGGGTTACACAAAACTACCAAAAAACTACCCAAGATTGAGAAAATATCCCAATTAGACTCAACCTAGTATTGAGTAAAAAAAAAGGACTCAGCATTTTTTTTAGAGCGCATGTTAAACTTTTGGCTTTTTGTTTTTGACCCCTCTCCATTGGTCTACTCAGAGTTTCACAACAGCAGAGTTCCTGGGAACTTAAATAAAATAATTCAAATATATATTTTTATGGTTGGCAGATTACTTGTAATTGTTTATAAAATGGTCAATATGCACACATTTTATTCCATTACAGGATGCTGAATGAAATTCTTTTGGATGTATTAAAATCCTTAACAGAGGAAAGTCATAGTCTGTTGTGGCTTCAGTTAAGGCTTCAACTCTAGGTTTGAGAAGAGCTTTAGGGTTTTTTTTTGTGAATACATGACTTTGTGTTCTTAACTCTGAATACATCCTGGCTGTTGTATTGAGAAACAATATCATCATTTTACTCCACACAAGCACACACACACACACACACAAGCACACACACACACACACACACACACACACACACACACTCATGCATGCACACTCGTACACTTCACACCAGAATGTGTGTTTCAGATCCATTTACACCTTTAAGTAATGATCTTCAAGCCTATGACCTTTTATGAAGGATGGTGATCTCCAGAAGCATGCAGCCATACTTAAGCCTAGTTTATCACTGGGTTGAAGCTTTGCATTAATAAATGAGGGTTTAGGAGTAAGGATGGGGGTCATTTAAGTGTAGAAAATCTCAGCCCACTTCATTCATATTAATCGCTGAAAAACCTGGTTAAAACAATGCAGTCTTCAACCCAGTGATGAGCTCAGTCCTTCAGAAACAAACACCTGAGATATTATTGTGCACCAAATTCCTGACAATTTGGCTTTAAAAAAAAAAAGAAAATTATAATATATTATATAATCTATATCACATACTATGTGCCATAATTCAATATCAATCTAACCAAAATGTTTTATAAAAACCAAAACCACTACACATGTATTAGTCCACTCCAGGAACTGATATTGCATTAACTTGGACTTATGAATAAGTAATTGCACAACTTAAGTGACTTTCTTATAAACTGGTTTGTATAAATAATACACCTTTTAATTTACCGATGTTCAGTCTTCAGTTACTGATGTGTAGATGTGATTCAACTACTCCCTTCAGTACTTTTATAACAGTCGAGAAACACCTGTCAGCTTGGTTTTGTTAATTAGGCTTTTTGATTTCATCTTTTAATTCTGCTTCCTTCCACAGAATCTCACTCACTTGAACAGCTCTGCGAAACAACAGCGGCCGTTTTTAAACGTTTGTTATTATTGCTTATAGCTGACTCGTAGTTGACAAGCGACCATATTAGGCTTGTAATATAATCACATCAGATCAAATGATGCTTGCTGGTTCTCACGCCAGTGCACACGTGTGTGTGTGTGTTTGAGGGAGGGAGGGAGTGGTGAAAGCATATGGCTGCACCTCCTGTATGTCTTACAAGGCCTCCTCCTAAAGATTATCACTATGTTCATACCTGCTGTGTTATCTATAGGCATGAACTAATTGTATGTTGACTGAATTAATGGGGTAGAAAAACATGCATATTTCAGTCAATACATATGAAAGAGGCTGTGTGCCTGTGTGTGTGTGTATCTCCAGTGATGCATTAGTAATATAAGAACTGCCACCAGCTGATGAGGAGCCTCTCTCTATTTCACTTTCACACACACACACACACACACACTTGGAAATACACTATGAGCCTCGGTGCTTGACCAATCAAGGGTGAGGAGGGTGCATTGTTAAAAAGCGGTGGATTGATGTAAACACTTGGCTACACTCTCGAGCTCAGGCAGCGAGCAACCTGCATGCTTCTTCTCCCAGGCTGATGAATAAATTATTCAATGTGGAGTCCCCTGGGGTGCAGAACGTGCACCCCTCTTCAACTTAAAGCAATTACTGCTGGGAGATTATTAACGTTCAAGCAGAGGGCTCGGCTGGGCCTGTGCTGACTGGCAGGCGTCATTTTCCAGCCATCCTGGTGGTTCTAACACACTGTGACTGAAAACTCGATGATGGGCCATGCAGTGTGAAAAATTTTAACAAGGATTTATCAATAGGCGGCAAGGCTGCGGTATCAGACTCGGAAAATGTATTACTCTTCAAAAATGTGCGTGTGTGTTTGTGGAGAATTTGACAACATTTGGCCCTTATGGGAGGTGGTGTGTTCCCACCCCTCTGTCTCCCCACTGCAACTCTCATTTGATTCTTTTTCTTCTGGCGCACAGGTGATTACGGGCGCGTTTTAACCCAGGGGGTTCAGCCGGGGGAAAATGAGATGCTAATCGGGCTGTTTTCTGTTTTATGATGGATCATCCCCCTGCTGCAGAGACTGCTTTGGAGAGGGCCCGAGAGCTAGCTGCCTTGTGAGCGTGCTGGTTTAAAAACACACAAATCACACCTGATATTAAATGCTGCGTTCGATTTTGTGATGCATGGGCATATGAAAGTTAAGGACGATCACTGTCAGACCTGTTGAATTGGTGAGAAAAGGATGGGTGGTCTGTCGATCACACAAACACCACATGTAGACTAATGACATCCTTACCTATAATAATAGGAACTGATAAAAAAAAAAAAAAAGATAGCATCACATTGAAGGACAAAGCACTCTATGAAAGAGCCTTTCTAAGAATTTCAACATTTTTGACTGGCACCACAAACTCTAAATAACTTCATTCTTCTCTATTCATCTTTTAGCTTTTTCATTCTTTACTAGAAGAAATGTTTTCACTTTGCTTATCAAACTAAAGAAGGTAAATAAAATGCAAAATCAGTCAAAGTCTGTAAAAACCTTCTAGAAGAGCTGCAATCAGGTAAATACTGTGATTTACATAAATGAATATGATTGTATAAGCTGCAACAGAGGATGTGCCAAAGCAACTGTTTAAAGTTTGGAAAACTTAAGTAACTGAACTATATCCAGGGGCGGCTGTGGCTCAGGTGGTAGAGCGGCTTGTCCACCAATCGCAGGGCTGGCAGCTCAATTCCCGGCCCACATGTCTCCACGTGCCGAGGTGTCCTTGGGCAAGTAACTGAACCCCAAGTTGCTCCCAATAGTAGGCCAGCGCCTTGCATGGCAGCTCTGCTTCAATTGGTGTGTGAGTGTGTGTGTGAATGGGTGAATAAGAACCAGTGTAAAGCACTTTGTAGATCCGCAAAGGTTAAAAGCTGCTATACAAGTGCGGACCATTTTTTTATTCATACTGTATGTTGATTAGTATAGTATGTTTTGGGTGCTTGTTTTAATCCACTGCAATGCTTTTTGTGGAATGAGTCTGAATCTGGACAACAGTCTGTCAGTTGACGACTTGGAGCCTAGACGCTTTGCTCTTTCACCATATCCTCAGATTGGACAACATCAGTTAGTCAGCCATTATAACAAATAATCAGCTGGTACAATAAATGGCTTCAAAAAGAAATGAGTCAAATCAACAGTAATCCATCTTTCCATTTTCTGCACCACTTATCCTACACAGGGTCACGGGGAGCCTGGAGACTATACCAGGGGACTCGGGGCACATGGCTGGACTGGGTGCCAACCCATTGCATGCACATTCAAACCCTACAGACAATTTAGAGATGCCAATCAGCCTACAAAGCATGTCTTTGGATGGGGAGGAAACCAGAGTACATGGAGGAAACCCCCAGAGCACAGAGAGAACATGCTTACTCTCCACCAACTTAGTCTGAAAACAAGACAAACTAGCTACAAGCTATTTGTCCCAGTTAAGCATTGTAGTCAAAGATGGTCCTGAAGTGGTATGAGTGTACTTTAACATTTTAATGTAATCTTTATTATCATGAATAGATAAAAAAAAAAAAAAGTATTTTTAATAAACATACAGCTAATTAAATCCAACCAACCAACATAATGCATTACTGGTAGTCCTTGGTCACTAAGGTCAATCACTTTTACATTGCATATCGTGGTGCATTGTGGGATTGAAAGAGTGCACTAGATAATCTCCACTATTACACTATGACAGACTTTTATATTGTGCACCATACCATGTGTAAGGCGTCGTTTCAGACATCATGTCAGGAGATGTAAGGAGATAGTGATTAATTGCCCTCAAACAATTACAGTCAAGCTTTAGCAATTAGAGTCGCCACTCAGTGGCTTGCTCAGTTGGGATAAATGCGCACCTTTAATATCTGTATACCGTGTTGATATTTCTGTAAAGCTGCTTTGAGACAATGTCTATTGTAAAAAACGCTATACAAATAAAATTGAAAAAATCGAAGCTTTGAGTGAGGAGAGTAAAAGTCCTCAAAATCTAATCACGACTAACAAATAGACAAAATAAGCTTTACATTATACAAGTATATACAAGATAGATATGTGTGCACTTGCACATTCTTATAGTCAAATAGAACATAATATTTATTATAATATTTAATAGTAAATGATTTTCAACAATATTGCAGGGGTTACTATTGACATGATATGTAATGTATACTGCTGTCCCTCAACATCTATTCTAACAAAACACTTCTATTTCTGACCTGTTGTAATGTCGTAATGTTGTATTTCTACTGGAGCATATCTCCCTGTCTGCTATGCTTCAACAAATATGAAATCATCAAACTTTAACATGGTTTTTAAAACTTTTTTGGATCTAACCTGATCTAACCTAATTCTGTTTTCTTTACCTTAGAAAAATGTCATTTTGTACAGCCATGTAATAATAATAATAATAATAATAATAATAATAATAATAATAATAATAATAATAAGCGGAAAAATGTATTCACCCAGAATAACCCAGAATTTGCAACACTTGTATCACTTGCAGGCTCATTTGCCCCACTTTGTGGTTTACATGTTTCTCTTTAGATGAATCCTGAAAGGCATTTTTCCCTGTTAAAATATGTAAACAAAACAAATCTCATACACAAGGCACAGCTAAACAGCATCTTGCATGAAAGAAAGCATCACTTTGTACGTTTGTGTCATGCCATATATCCATGGCCTGTTGTCCGAACCCACGTAGACACACACTTTAACTGTCAGGTCAAATCAGAGTAAAGCCGCCTTCAGAGGTCCCATGATATCTGAAGCTCTGTCACTTTCAGTCATTTTTGTCTGCTCTCTACCTCCTGAGTGTCTCAGGCTGCTTAATAAATAAGCAGGCCTGGAAATGGCAGACATCTTCAGAGTCATAGAAACCATCCTCAGACTCTCAGATTCTTTATCCCAGAGAGATAACAGAGAAAATTTGGACTGGGTAGGAGAATGAGAGAGGTAGTGAGAGAGAGAGAGAGAGAGAGAGAGAGAGAGAGAGAGAGAGAGAGAGAGAGAGAGAGGAAGACTCTTTTCTCTTCGCTGAGCTTCCATCATCCCACCTTTTGTATGGCTGGCTGCCCTGTCCAGCATGTTTGTGTCATTCCTCTCTTGCATTTTCCCCCTCACACTTGCACTTTTGCAAGGAGCTCTGTACACTGCTGTGTATCGCTGACTGCTCCTCTGGACATTCCAAGCTTCCTTCAGTGCCTCTCTCTCTCTGGCTCTCAATCTCTGTGCATATGTGGATGTGTGGATGTGCCAGTACTGGACAGAACAGCAGGGGGTAACTGGGAGGGGGTCACTTTGAGGATGTAGGGATGGACAGAGAAAGTGGATGGACGGATGGATGAATGGTTGAAGGCATGAAAGGAGTGAAGAAGTGAGGGGGTGTGACTATAAGAACCTTTCCCCTCGTATAACACTCATTACTCCCCCAACCTCCCACGGGCCAACAGTGCGAGACGCCACCAACCACTGTGCTTTGTGTGTATGTCTGTGTGTGTGTGTGTGTGTGTGTGTGTGTGTGTGTGTGTGTGTGTGTGTATGTGTGTGTGCTTTAGGATAGCAGGACTGGATGAAATGTTACAGACACTAATAACTTCAAAAACATGGTGTGCTTATCATTTTTGTTATATAGAGTATAAGTTTATATGTACACATATTAAGAGTTAAAGCATAATGAGTGATATACCTTCCAATTAAATGGCTCAATATGAGAAATAAATGGGTAAAGAGTCTCTGCTGTGTACATTATTTTCTGAATATTATCACAGGTGGTGTCCATCTTAAACCATCAGAACTTACTAGTTCTAACAAACACAAACAAACAAAAAGATCAACCATAACATTAAAACCACCTGACTAATATTGTGTAGGTCCCAACTGTGCAGCCAAAACAGCTCTGACCCGTCAATGCATGGACCCCACAAGACCTCTGAAGATCCTTTAAGTTGCGAGGTGGGGCAACCTCTCAACCTCCATGAATCAGACGTGTTTATCCAGCACATACCACAGATGCTTGTTCTGACTGAGATCAGTGGAATTTGGAAGCCAAGTCAACACCTCAAACTCTTTGTCATGTTCCACAAGTCATTCGTGATTTTTTTACAGTGTGGCAGGACACATTATCCTGCTTGAAGAGGTCAATGCCATTAGGGAATACCATTATCATGAAGGGGTGTACTTGGTCTGCAACAATGTTTAGGTAGGTGGTACGTATCAAAGTAACGTCCACATGAATGCCAGGATCAAAGATTTCCCAGCAGAACATCACCCAGGAAATCACACTTCCTTTGCCTTCTTCCCATAGCTCATCCTGGTGCCATATTTTCCCCAGGTAAACGACACACACGCACACGGCCGTCCACGTGATGTAAAAGAAAATCAGACCAGACCACCTTCTTCCATTGCTCCACAGTCTAGTTAAGATGCTTGCATGCCCATTGTAGGTGCTTTCAGCAGTGTACAGGGGTCAGCATGGGCACTCTGACCGGTCTTCAGCTACGCAGCCCCATTTGCAGCAAGCTGTGATGCACTGTGTGTTCTGACAACTTTCTATCATTGCCAGAATTGACTTTTTCAAAAATTTGTGCTACATTAGCTCTTCTG
Source organism: Ictalurus punctatus (assembly GCF_001660625.3). Classification (NCBI taxonomy): domain Eukaryota; kingdom Metazoa; phylum Chordata; class Actinopteri; order Siluriformes; family Ictaluridae; genus Ictalurus; species Ictalurus punctatus. The sequence goes on from NC_030428.2 coordinate 22,114,649, forward strand.
TGGGATCAGACCAGACAGGCTAACCCACAAGACATGCCATTTTGGACATACTCTGACCCCGTCATCTAGCAATCACAATTTGGCCCTTGTCAGAGTCGCTCAGATCCTTACGCTTGCCCATTTTTCCTCCTTCCAATACATCAACTTTGAGAACTGACTGTTCACTTGCCCCTAATATATCCCACCCCTTGAGAGGTGCCATTTTAACAAGATAATAAATGTTATTCACATCACCTGTCAATGGTGTTTATGTTATGGCGGATCGGTATATTAACACAAGAGCAAGCACAAGTCGTAAATGCAGGACTCGCCTAACTAATCAACACTCTGTGTCATTGTAACATGCTTTCATATTGCTGCACTGATATTTACCTGTGATTACACTTTCGCTTCTCTTGAGATATAAGGAAACAATTGACACCTGCTGACCAGTGAGAAACGAGCAATTTCTGTGAAAGTGGATTAACATGTATGAACATGATGCATTCAAATGTAACTTGGACAATTCTCTTTAAATTAATATAATTTTAGATTTTTTGATTTGGACTGTCCCTGCTGTAATACTAAATATCTACTAAATCTTAAAGAAAACAAGAAAATATTTTTGTATATTAAAGGCATTATGTTTCTTACTCATACATTTCTGTTATTGCCTTTCTGCACCTTCACAAGTGCAACAATTTAAAACTATTCCAAAGTACAAGACAAAAATTCCAAACAATGCAGGGTACATACATTTATATATACAGTATATGCATATGTTTGAAAAACAAGAACAGATAAGGAATTCAGCTTACTAACCTATTTGCCAGTGACCTAATTAAATAGTGCCACTAGAGTATAGTGCTGTCGCTGAGATGATTTCTTTCATTGCCGTCAAGTTGCAGTTGGCATTGTTTTGTTTTTTTTTTCGTTTCTCTTCCAGCACGCCATCCCCTGCAGAGCACCGAGAGCCACCCGACGAGGTAATGCCTTTAAAACTGCTGAGGCTGAACAGAAAACAGGACGTGGAAAATGTGAAAATAAATCCACACAATGGGACGCAGTCGCTTCACACACACATATAAACACGCACATAGACACTAAAGATACCAGACAAAAGAGCCTTTTTTTTTTTTTTAAACAGATACTATTATTGGGGTATTTCTCATGGAAAAAATGAAACCTTGAGATGCAAGCAATAAGGTTTGGGGCGGACAGAGAGACACGCTGAGGTAAAAAATGGTTTAATCAATGCGAGTGATGCAAAGGGTGGTGATGGTGATGATATTCAAAATGTAAAAACAATAACTGTGTGGCAGAAACAGACAAGCAGAGATAATAATGACTTAGAGATATCCAGTTTCCACCCACTGACTTAAAGACTATGTAAAGCCATGGAGTCATATGATATGCATTGTGTTTTAATCAGATAATGTGACATTTCACCTTCTAGGTAGACCAAGCTGAAAAATATAATACAAAAAGTACATGTATAGGAAATCTTCAAGTGGAAAATGGCTTTACTTACATCAAAACTATCATTTCTATTGTACGTTTTACTGAAACCATGTGCTCGTTTACAATTTCAATCCTTCATGTCTCTTTCACCAAGCATTCTGAAAATGCTCTATTGACTATCTGACTGCTAAATAATTTCTGCAAAGGCAGCTGAAAGGACTTGTATGTCCTCCAATGTGTATGCATCAATTTTAATAAAAACGAAAATGCATGGTAAGTGACTACGGAATTGTCAAAGATTTACATACAAGGAATATGAAAATGCAGGACGCCACCTGTCAGAATGTTATTATTCTCAAGCACTTTGTGCAATTTATTAAATACACACACGTACATGTGTGCACACTCACATACTCACTCACCACACACTAACACACACACACACACACACACACAGTACTTAGCTTCCAGCTTAGTGCACAAATACCACTTACACACAATGACAGTCCACATTACCCCCTCTCACTTCCATTAACTTTGATTCCTGGATGTCTGTCGACAGCAGTCAGACATCTCCACAAGTGAACGACTCAGAGAGAGAGAGAGAGAGAGAGAGAGAGAGAGAGAGAGAGAGAGAGAGAGAGAGAGAGAGAGAGGGGTGGTCCTGATGGCTGGAAAAAGCCTACATTAGGAATGCTGGGAAATTGGATAGGTCAGTGAGTTGGAGTACCATGTCAAGCCCTTTACTTTGGGGATTTTATTAATGGCTATATGGGTTCCATGGATATTTGTTCTGCTATAAGGAGCCCCTGCAATGCTTATGCGTCCAGAAAATGTGGAATAAGAGGCTACCCTACATTTCCTATTGCTTAACCAGCGGGTTAAATATGCATGAACTACTGTTGGGAATTCACTCAGATAAATAGGAGAGTCCACACATGCACAAAACATAGCTTGCAATGCACACTTTTTTTTTTGTGGGCTTCTGAATGACAACAGCCCTCACTGTATTTCCTGAAAATAGAAATTATATATATATATATATATATATATTAGAGCAGAGGAACATCGTCAGTCAGATATCATAAAGCAAGCTGTGGGCAGAATCAAAAGCTCAGTGTGTCTTTAAAGTTTCGAGGAAAAAGTGTCACACCTCGAGTCCGAGGGGAGAATGTGTACGAAACACTGTGAAAGCAGCGGATGCAACACCTCTCAAGCTGCACAGGCTCAACACAAACAGCAGGTAGAGTGCTGTCGGCTGGCAGCAAGTGAAAATTCCCCCTCTGCTTCCTCCAAGAGAACTACACTCTAAAATTACCCCCTCAGAGAAAGAGAGAGCACGAGAGAGAGAGAGAGAGAGATAGAGAGAGAGAGATACAGAGGTCAGTGCTAGACAACCAGAAAGGTTTGATATCCATCTAAACTTTTCCTTCATTTCCTTTTGACCCTTTAATTTCTTCTTACCAATGTAGCGTCATAATAATACCAAAAAATAGTCACCGCAGATGAACAGCACACACTCTCGGCTTCATCTTTCGACCCCTCGCTCCATGAAGGTTGCAGCACACGAGCTTGCCAGGATGCTTTTGTACAATTCTTGGAGTGTTCAACATGGGAATTTGTGTTAGTAAACCTATTTTGGTCTGAGCCAACATTATCAGTTCCAGGAATTCTTCCCTTGATTTTCCACTCGATGAAGTGTATTTTCTACTCAATAAATCAGAAGTGGTTCTAGGAGAGAAAATAAATAAATAAATAAATCTGTTCTCTAACTTTATAGATGCAGGAAAAAAAAAACAAAACAAACAAAAAAAAAAAAACAAGAGTTTTGTTTCAAATAATATAACATTTGCCAAACCCTGTTTTAATAAATGTAATCCTTTAATAAATGCTATAGAAGACTTGACTCTTATCAATATAGCAGATCAAATGAATAAATAAATAAATAAATAAATAAATAAATAAATACATACAAGAGCTCATCTAAATTATTTAGCTTGTTAGAGTGTTTGGTGGAGCTTTGAGAGTATGAACATGTGCATGCCCCTCTTTGTTTTACTGATTGCAGCCACATTGATGGCACGATGACAGCCTCTCTCTCTCTTTTCTCTTTTTCTGTCCTCCAGTGAGCAACTAATAGCTCTAATATGCAGTGACACCAAAAGGTAGATCAGGTCTAATCTAAGCCTTTAAAAACCTAACAAGCCCCAACCCTTTATAAATATTGCATTCGGTGACGTTTGGCCCAATCCATTTCCATTCTGTCTCTCACATGCTCTCTCTTTTGCACTGTTTTTCAGGATGGCATTGTTTCTGTTAAGTGGGGCTTTGGTGACAGCCAACGCACATCAATCAAGCCGAAAGTAGCAGAGCTGAACCTGGAGCTCTGGACAGCCTGTTCTCGTCTCCCTCGAGATGACCAGGCTACAGAGACTCGGGCACATAACAGCCGAGTTCAGTCACTTGAAGTAATCCTTTAGTGACTAAAATGACTGGAATGACAAAATATGGGGCTGTGATTTACACTTTCTGACATCAATAAAAACGGATAGCCCGAGTGTTCAATTGAAGGGGACAGAGGTGGAAAAAGGCTTTTGCACACGGCCTGAGCGTCCACAGGAAAAGCGGAAGGGAAAAGAGAGAGAGAGAGAGAGAGAGAGAGAGAGAGAGAGAGAGAGAGAGAGAGAGAGAGAGCAGGGGAATGGAAATGCAGCCAGCGTGAAAACGGTAGTAGCACTCTCCATTGTGGCAGAGAGGAGCGCCGAGCTGGCAGGCCAATGAAATGCCTCCTCCAGCCTCGCTAACAGGATTTGGCCGCCTGCTATCTGTTCCTCTCTTAATTAATTTAACTTTTCCAAATTCTCACAGGGATCTCAGATGGACCCTCTCTTTCAGCATCATACCTGCACAAAGGTCACATTTACATTCAAAAGATTTTTTTTAGATTTTTTTTTTTTTTTTAACCTATTATAACACATAATAATGTGTATATCTCTTCATGAATTACATAACTGGCAAATAGCACACAGAAAGCAGTCCTGTATTAGTTTTTGTGCTTTATTTAAAATGACACAAAAATACATCTTCACCCAATACATCTATCTTGCTTTTAATTTTATCTAACAGATTCAAAAAGGACCAAAAATCACACTGCATGATTAGGACTCAAATCAGAACTTGAATAAAAAATGAATAAAAAAATAGTAAAAAGCCTGAATAACATAAAAGATTGAAATGTGCAGATCAGAAATTGAATTATGGCTTCATTTACGAACGAATCCCCAGAGTATCAAACCGCAGAAAAAAAAAAAAAAAATTGCAAGGCGTAATTTAAAAACATTTAGATGCTTTAAATGAATTGTTTTTTATGCATGATTTTACTGAGAGGGGTGGGGGGTGGGGGGGTGGGGGAGTACTTCCTTTCTCAGTATACTCATTTTAGTCAGAATATTGGGGTCAAAATCTCTGCAGACTGTAGTTTGTGGTGCAAGATGAAACACATTTCCCCTGACAATGAAAGGTGGAAACTATGATAAATAAAATATTATGGAAATGTGTTTCTAATATTGCATTGTCACAATCAATTTCCTATTACCCATCTCAATTTTAGATATAAAGTATATTATTTCCTCCTGAAATTCACTTTATAAAGCTAGTGACTCCAGTTTACATATAAACTGCCCCGGCTCTTTCTTGGCGCTCTGAAATGAAAACCCCATGGCTATGTGGAATGAATTGCACATTTGAGACTCAATTAGGTTAGTATGTATACAGCGCTGTGCCATTCATTTCATTCACACAGACAGCTGCCGCACACCGCTGTTGTCGTCTGAGGTAAAATACAGCCCGAACAAATTGAATAAAATCAGCTACCAGCCATGGCGATTAAATGAACTACACAGTCAGAAGTGAGAAACGTCAAAGAAATGACTGTCGTAGATTTCCAGAGCAGAATTATTGAAAGGGATCATTTTTAATAACAGCATTTCACGTCAGCCAAGCATTAGTCTGTTAAACAGAAGAAAGGAGCATCACAGTTGAACGGTTTCCATGGAGCAGACGTAACATGTTATAAATTATTAGCAGGTATTCGGTTTCCTCCATTCAAAACTGGCATTATTATCATGGAGGGGAAAAAAAAGAAAGAAAGATGTAGAAAGAGGAAGGGAGAGGGGTAAGTGTGATGTGCCTGTAGTTAATTACGCTGTTGTCACCCCTTTCTGGTGGTGAAAAACGAGGGGAATGGGGGTCATGTTCCTCCCGAATGGAGAAGAGCAGTGTTTAATAATGTGACACCTATCTTAATGCAGTATGCAGGAAGGTGAGTGGGTGAGAGTAAAGGAGGGAGAAAGAAGGTAGAGAGAGAGAGAGTTGCAGAGAGAGAGAGAGAGAGAGAGAGAGAGAGAGAGAGAGAGAGAGAGAGAGAGAGAGAGAGTTGCAGAGAGAGAGAGAGAGAGAGTTGCAGAGAGAGAGAGAGAGAGAGAGAGAGAAGGGGAAACATCAGATAAGACTGTAATTTTGATTTTGAACTCCAGGTAGACAGAGTAAATCAGTGCTGATCAATCAGTTGTGCAGTATTTACAGTGGTTCAAATTGGGAAGCATACAGTTCCCCCCTCCCCCCCACCACCCTTTTTCTCTTCAAGGCTCTTTACACATGAGGTGCTGGTGTTGTGGAAATTCTTTATGACAGGCGTGTTTTCACAGGTCCACTCAAACTCGCCTGATCCTGCCAAGTGCTAAGAGCTGCCAGCTAGACTGACCCTTTAATACGACCCCGAGACTATGGCATGCAGGGTCAAAAGAAAGAAAGAAAGACCCGAAGTTTGTTTACAACTGTAAATGTATGAGATATTGAGATTTATAGTCATTTACACATAGTTTATATTGTATAATATCATCCATCCATCAAACACTCATTTTCTATACCAGTTATCCTGCAACGAGTCAAGGGGAGTCTGGAGCCTATCCCAGGAAACTCAGAGCATGAGGCAGGGGACACCCGGGACAGCAGGTGAGCCCATCACAATGCACAATCTGCATAACACTAATGAAGATCAAAATGATATATTAACAAATATATGCAAATTATACAAAGTTTCCATTTTGGACATTCATCCTTTTTTAATTGTCCTGCAGAACAAAAAAGTGCTATGTATGTGTATAAAATTATTATTATTATCATTAGTAGTAATCATAGTAGTAGTAGCAGTTTGAGTAGTTGTATTAGTAGTATTAGTAGTAGCGGTGGTAGTAGTAGTAGTAATAGTGGTAGTAGTGGTATTATTATTATAATTATTATTATTATTATTATTATTATTATTAGTAGTAGTAGTGGTAGTATTAGTAGTAGTGGTAGTAGCAGCAGTAGTAGTAGTAGTGGTGGTAGTAGTAGTAGTAGTTATAGTAGCAGTTGGAGTAGTTATAATAGTAGTAGTAGTAGTAGTAATAGTAGTGGTAGTAGTAGTGGTAGTAGTAGCAGTAGTAGTAGCAGAAATAATAATAGTAGTGGTAGTATTACTAGTAGTAGTAGTGGTGGTAATAGTAGTAGTAGTAGGAGTAGTAGTAGTAGTAGTAGTAGTAGTAGTGGTAGTATTAGTGGTATTATTATTATTATTATTATTATTATTATTATTATTATTATTAGTAGTAGTAGTAGTAGTAGTGGTAGTATTAGTAGTAGTGGTCGTAGTAGTAGTGGTGGTAGCAGTTGGAGTAGTTGTTGCAGTAGTAGTGGTAGTAGTAGTAGAAGGAGGAGGAGGAGGAGGAGGAGGAGGAGGAGTAGTGGTAGTAGTGGTAGTATTAATAGTAGGAGTAGTAGTAGTAGTAGTAGGAGTAGTTGTAGTAGTAGTAGTAGTAGTAGTAGTAGTATTAGTATTAGTAATAGTAGTGGTAGTATTAGTAGTAGTGGTAGTAGTAGGAGTAGTAGTAGTAGTAGTAGTGGTAGTATTAGTGGTATTATTATTATGATTATTATTATTATTATTATTATTATTATGATTAGTAGTAGTAGTAGTGGTAGTATTAGTAGTAGTGGTCGTAGTAGTAGTGGTGGTAGTAGTTGGAGTAGTTGTTGTAGTAGTAGTGGTAGTAGTAGAAGAAGGAGGAGGAGGAGGAGGAGTAGTAGTAGTAGTAGTAGTAATAGTAGTGGTAGTATTAGTAGTAGTGGTAGTAGTAGGAGTAGGAGGAGGAGGAGTGGTATTAGTGGTAGTATTAGTAGTAGGAGTAGTAGTAGTAGTAGTAGGAGGAGGAGGAGGACTAGTAGTAGTATTAGTAGTAGTAGTGGTGGTAGTAGTAGTAGGAGTAGTAGTAGTAGTGGTGGTGGTGGTGGTGGTGGTAGTAGTAGTAGTAGGAGTAGTAGTAGTAGTGGTGGTGGTAGTAGTAGTAGTAGTAGTGGGAGTAGTAGTAGTGGTGGTGGTAGTAGTAGTAGTAGTAGTAGTGGGAGTAGTAGTAGAAGTAGAATAATGCTTATACTCTAATCCTGCCTATAGTAAGATAACATGTAGTTAGATTTTCTTGTCTATTATATTTCTCTAATTAATTAGGTGGTCTTGTGATTTGCAGGGGGGAACAAAGAGGTTAAAAACTGCTCACTGTGAAGGCTGTTATCTCTGTGTATGTGCCAGTGTGTGTATATGTGTACAGTATGTGCCAGTGTGTGTGTACACAGAAACCAGGATGAGTGAGAAGTTACTGGCAGGGGGTTGTCACATTTCTCCTATTTCAGCCTGCTTGTAACGGCTTGCTGTGATCACATCGCTCCTCTCACTGCGTCTTGTTTGGTCTTTCTCTCTTTGTGCTCTGTAGTGAATAAACGCACGGTTAAAAGCTGATCTCACTCACCGAGCCAGAAAGCCAAAGCGTGAGTCCTTATAATGCTGCTGTTTGTGTTTATGGAAAGCCAGCTTCATCGGCAGGGAGGCATGATGATGCAGCTTCCCAAGTACTTGTTTATTGACACGGATTCCAGTATGACATTGTTTTGGCATGTAACTTTTGGCATTGTTAAGTCCAACATGGACGAAGTGTTTGATTCAACATTGTTTTCCTGTCTGATTGGCCTTTTGTTTACATGCTCATGTTAAAGTACGCAGGTTTTAAATTTGTTAATAACTATTATATATGTCTATATCTATGTACCTAATATATATATATACACACACACACACACACACACACACACACACACACACACACACACACACACACACAATAATAGAACGACATTTTACTTTAAAGGAACAAAACAGCACCAACTATTTATTATTGTCTTTCTATTTTTCTATCTATCTGTCAAACCTTATGTGATTGGTTAACAAATAACCATAATAATCTAATCTGCATCAAAATATGCTGGTAGCTCCAACCCAAGTACCATTTAGTATCAAAATCTTAAAAATGTATACCAGTGCTTCTAGTTATAGATTTCTGGTGCTAAAAAAAATCTAGTACTTTGTCCAATTTGCTATAGATCACACAATCAGAGGCATGTGTTACATTAGGTCAAACATTACATGCGGTATAGATGCAGTACCTGTTATATTCCCCCCCTTTTCGTTCTGCAATTTTATTATTAATATGTCCAAGTTGGTAGTATGTGCACTGCATCCCACTGAGCTACTGAGACTGACATCAAAGGAGAGCAGGTGGCCATATGATTCTGTTTAACATAAGTGTCTGGTGTCCATGCAAACACACTCAATACACACAGACACTTCTTGTTCTGTCCAGGCCAGGAGGCAGGTGTGGCTTTAAATACATGCGGCTGGAGAAAAAAAAATGGCCCCCAAAAAACTCCAAATGCCTTTCAAACTTGCGCTCATCGTCCCCACTCAACCCAACGAGATTGCCTGTCACTCCTGACACCGCTTGTCAAAAGTTCTCCTTCACTGCTCATGGGCAACATGGGGGGTCAAAAGAGCAAGTACAATGGGCCAGAGCATCCTGCGTTTTTTTCTCTCACCCCTCCCTCCTCCCAGCTTGTGAGCGGCAGACGCTGAACTCTGAAATGACAGGAGAGAGAGTGCTAAAATAGCTGGCAGAGAAACAGATGCTACAGGACGAGTGGATGGGTAGATGAGTGGAGAAAAAAGGCTGCCGTCTGTCTCTGTTTTCGTCTCTGTCCCCCGCTCCCTTTTCTTCTTTTTCTTCTCCTTCTTCTCTTTTGAGCATGTCAGGAACCTGGATCATATACTGACAATCTGAGAAGCAAAAGGCTAGGAGACAACTAAGAGCAGCCATGTCCTTTGCACTGAGAATTATGTGTGTGTGTGTGTGTGTGTTTGTGTGTGTGTCCATCTGTCTGTCTGCCTGTCTGTCTGGAGAGTGCGGGGGGGCGGTATTGACACATATGCGTTACATTATGCAAAGCATGTTGACCTTTGCCACAGTGCTGTAAACAACTTAAATATTTTCTTACAAGTTAATAAATACCCAAATATTAATTATAATTGGAAATGAAGTATTTATCATGAGTTCATATATTATTATTATTTTTTTTTTTTCATGATAGAAAATGATAGAAAATGAACACAGAACACAGTGAGAAACATTATTTCGTTTTAACATACATCAACTTGTACCTGACATACTTTACATCCACCTGATCTGTGCAAAATATTGAAATATACTTCAAACCCACAACCTGCAGACACAGTGAATTGACCTAGTTCAACTATGCAGCCCTGGCCTATGTGTTTGCCTGATGAAATACTTTCTCTATTTTCTCTCTCCCTCTCTTCCTCCAGCACTCTAAAGATTGATTATCTTGCACTTTTTGTTCACCTCTCAGCTTGTTGTTGATAAAGTCCCACCTTCTGCTCTTGACGTGGAATCCTGACACATTGACACTTGTTCTATTCATGAGCTTCAACTGCACTATACGAGTCTGGCAAGCAAAACAATTTAGAACCCTTAAGAGTTCGCAGCTTTACCCCCTGGGGGAACCTATAAAGGTTCTATGTACAACTTAAACAGAGTGTTTCTTTTACACAAAGGGTCTAAACAAATGTTTGTTGGAAGCTAAGAACACATTTATTCAATGAACCCTAGGTAGAATAGAAATGGGAACATTATAATATGTAGTATAGAATAGAATTGAGTAGAGTCAAATAAAGTTTAGTGATGCACAATAGCATAGAGTACAATCTAACAGCACAGAGTAGAGTAAAATACAGTAGAGTGAAATAAAGTAGAATAGTGCAGGTTAAAGCAGCATAGAGTAAAGTAAAATAGAATACAGTATAATAGATTATGGTATAAAATATATGAATGTAGTAGAATAGTGCAGACAAGAATAGAGTATGGGTGAATATAGTAGATTTAGTAAGAGTAGAATAGAATATAGTAGAGGAGATAAAAGTAGAATAAATTAGATTAAAGCGAAATTGAGAATAGAAAGGAGTATAATAAAGAGTACATTAGAATAGAATAAAGTACAATACAGTAGAGTACAGTAGAATAATGTAGATTAAAGCACATTGCACAAGAATTGTATACATTAGAGTACAGTAAAGTTGAATACAGGAGATTAAACAACAGTATATTTGAGTACAGTATAACAGAACAGAATATGGAACAATAGAGTGCAGTAAAATATAGCAAATTGAAGTAGAGCAGAAAAGAACAGAGTAGAGTAAAGTGAAGTAGAGTACAGTGTTATGCAATCCCAGCTCGTGAAGCTGCCAATCGTGAGTTCAAATCCCAGCACTGTGAAGCTGCCACTGCTGGGCCCTTGAGCAAGGCCCTTGACCCTCAAATGCTCAGTTGTATAAATTAGAGAAATGTAAGTCTCTCTGGATAAGGGCATCTGTCAAATGCCATAAATGTAAATGAATGGAGTAGATTAGAGTACAGTAGAGTGCAGTACAGTAGAATGTAGTAGAGTGCAGTACAATGGAATGGAGCAGATTAGAGTACAGTAGATTACAGAAGAGTGCAGTACAATAGAATGGAGTAGATTAGAGTATAGTAGAATACAGTAGAGTTCAGTACAATGGAATGGACTAGATTAGTGTACGGTGGAGTAGAGTATTGTACAGTAGAATAGAGTACAGTGCAATAGAATGGAGTAGATCACAGTACAGTAGAATAGAGTAGAGGATAGTCCAGTAAAATGGAGTGAATTAGAGTACAGTGGAATAGATTAGAGTACAGTACAGTAGAATATAGTAGATTAGAGTTCAGTGGAATAGAGTACAGTACAATAGAGTAGATTAAAGTATAATGGAATGGAGTAAATTACAGCATAGTCCAGTACAATGGAGTGGATTAGAGTACAGTATAACAGATTAAAGTACAGAGATTAGAGTGCAGTACAGTAGTATGGAGTGTATTAGAGTACAGTGGAATACAGTACAGTAGAATAGATTAGAGTACAGTCTGAAGTAGATTATGAGTTGAAGAGTAATAAAGTAGAGCAGAGTATACACATACAGCAGCCTAATTAACCCATACAAAGAAGAGATGCCTAAAGACTCAGGGTGTGCCATGCATCAGCCTTCCAGCTGCTGTGTCCTTTATATACTTTCCAGGGAATTCTGACTGTATCGAACACAAACAAAAATATAGTGGAAGGATGTTTAAGTGCGAGGCAATTGCACATACTGTACAGTTGATCACTCATAGACCTGATCACAGACAGATCTGATCACACACAGACCTGATCACAGACAGATCTGATCACACATTGACCTGATCACAGACAGATATGATCACACATACTGTACAGCTGATCACACACAGACCTCATCACGGACAGATTTGATCACACATAGACCTGATCACACATAGACCTGATCACAGACAGATCTGATCACACATACTGTACAGCTGATCACACACAGACTTGATCACAGACAGATCTGATCACACATAGACCTGATCACAGACAGAACTAATCACAGGTAGAGCTTATCATGCATAGAGCTGATCATGCATAGATCTGATCACAGAGCTCTGTGCAGTTACATGTATACATCAGAGCTTAGGTAGTCCTTTATACTGCAATCTTATCTATTTATCATTTTATGCCACTTTATAGCATTTCTATTAAAATATACGTGTAAAGAGCGAATCATTTGGTGTATTAATGATGAAATCTTAAATTTAAAAAAAATATTTATATTTATTAACATTCCTTTTAACACAATTCAGTGCATCAATTGTGATTGAATCTATGAATATGAAAAAGGTTTTCTGCATTATAAATATGACCCACAGTGCCCCCTTTCCTGCTCAGTTTTATGATTTGAGCACATTATAAGAAGACAAGAATTTTATGAGAAAATATATTTTTAAGCAGGTTGATACATTTAAGTTCGTTTGTATGCTTGAAGTGGAAAATATCGGCTTGTTTTTGTCAGTGGTCAGTGAGTCATGAGCCATTTTCACAGGACCAGGTGGCTTGGGTTATCTTTTAACTTATGTCCACTGGCAAAGGAGAAAAAAAGTAAATTAAACTGTCAAAAAACTGAATTGTCCTGTCATCAACACAGTCTCAGCCCAACAAGTACTACATCAGATATATTTCTAATTCTGCATTTCCTGCACCTGTAATATCAGAAGAAAGGGAAGTATGCAGGGGAAGAGTGAATGAGAAAGGGGAGGGAAAAGAATAAAGCGTGACTAATAAGTGAGAAGCTTGCTCAGTGAGGTCTGTCATATTTAGCACAGGCTTTAGTCTCTTATTGAAAAATGTAAAGGATTTTTTTTTGTTCCTGAGAGGGCAAACTAGATATGAATAATCATTCATGTACAGTCAGGTTCACAAGTATTATGACAGTGACACAGTTTTCATAATTTTGCCTCTGTACACCACCATAATGGATTTGAAATGACACAACCAAGATATTACAGCCATTTTCTACAGAGTCCCCCCCCCCATTTCATATGTTAAAAAGTAATTGGACAATTAACTGATCAGCAGTTTCATAGCCAGGTGTGGCCTGTTTCCTCATTATTTTATAACAAATTAAGGAGATAAAAGGTCTGGAGCTGATTCAAAGTGTTGAATTTGCATTTGGTAGCTGTTCATGGGAACTCTCAATATGCGGTCCAAAGAGGTATCGATGCGAGTGAAGGAGGTCATTAGGCTATAAAAACAAAACAGACCTATCAGATAGATAGCATAAACTTTAGGAGTGGCCTAGTCAACAAATTGGTACATTCTTAAAAAAGAAGGAATTCACTGGCAAGTTCAGCAACACCAAAAGGCCTGGAAGACCACGGAAGACAAATAAAGTGGATGATGACAGATATTTTTTCTTTGGTGAATAAAAACCCCTTCACAACATCTAGCCAAGTCAAGAACACTCTCAAGGAGGCAGGTGTAACATTGTCAAAGTCTACAATCAAGAGACACCTTCATGAAAGTAAATACAGAGCATTTACCTCAAGATGCAAACCACTGGTAACACACAAGAACAGAAAAGCCAGATTAGACTTTCAAAAAAAAAAAGGTTTGAGAGAGACCTGACAAGTTCCGATGCAAGATTAACTTTTACCAGAATGATTGAAAGAGAAGCATCTGGCGAAGGAAATGAAGAACTCATGATCCAAAGCATACCACTGCATCTGTCAAACATGGTGGAGGAGGTGTTATGGCATGGACATGTTTGGCTGCCAATTAAACTGGGTCACTGATGTTTATTGATGATGTGACTGCTGATAGACGAATTCTGAATCATATAGAGCTATATATTCTGCTCAGATTCAGTCAAATGCTGCAGAACTGATAAAACCCAAAATACACCAAGGAAGCAAGCCAAGAGCTTCTTAAGGCAAAGAAATTTAAATGTTCTTAAATGTCAGATGACCTCAACGCAATTGTTCATGCTTTTCACTTACTGAAGGCAGAAAAACCCATAGACAAGCCACAACTAAAAGTGGCTACAGTAAAGGTATGGCAAAGCATCTCAATGTACGTGGGTTCCAGACTTCAGGCTGCCATTGAGAGTAAAGGATTTGCATCCAAGTAGTAAAAATCTTCCTAATATTTATGATTATGTTTGTTTGTCCAATTACTTTTGAGCCTGTGAAAATGAAGGGACTCAAAGGAGTCAAAAATGCTTGTAATTCCTAAACGGTTAATGTAATACGTGTGTTAAACCCCTTGAATTAAAGCCGAAAGTCTACACATCAGTCGCATGTACAGGGGAAAAATTACGAATATTGTGTCACTGTCCAAATACTTATGGACCTCACTGTAATAATTAAAGGGTAAAGATCAGAAACAAACCACAAACCCATGTATCAAAATGATATCTGAAGCTCCCACTTGTAATTATGACCTAAAATCGTATGATTGTGTGCAACTTGCATTCACAGGAATTCAGCAGCACTTGAAGGGAGCATAGCAGGGAAAAAGTGCATAGAAGTCCAATATCAAACCCCAGTTTTTATTAGTACAGAACTCCCCCGGTGCAGTTGGCTACATTATAAATAAAGTGGCATTCTAGCGATCTAATAAAGACATTCCTGGCCCAGGAAGTGGACGGAGCGTCGGCTTATCCCCGTGCGCATCAGTGGCCTGAGTTAATGACACAGAGATTTGTGAGGCACATAAAGCCAGGCCTCAAATGAGAGTAAGAGAGTGAGGTGGCCTTGTTGCCTTAAAGTCCTGCCCGTGTCAGCAGTACAATAACTTTACAAATCCCCCGAGCCGCCGCCTCGCCGTTATTGTCTCTGCTTAACTTGCCTCGCTAACTCACACCTTGATTACTCTTTGGGGATGCTAATCAAGCAACACACATGCCAGAACTGCTTAACCTCTTGCTCCAGAATGCTAGCACTGATAGGAAATTAGCAGCACTCCCCCCTGAGTTTTGGGTGCAAAGGCAGTTCGAGCCCCCCCTTTTCAGAAAAGCTGCTTTCCAAATCCATGTTTGGTGCCTGCTTGAGATAAGCACATGCGCGCGCACACACACACACACACTCACACACACACACATAATTGACTCATATCCCTCTTTCATTTTAAGGATATTGGCATGGAGGAGGTGTGTGAGGGGCTTTTGTTTTTGGGGAAGTGTTATTCTATCAGGCAACTTGTCTCTCAAAGGGACTGAAAACTTTTTTAAATGTATTTACATTTTTCTTTGTGATGCACAGCACCATGTTTTGTGAATTTTTTTTTATCCCTCCCTCCATTATAACTGGATATGTGGTATTGTAAATTCAACAAAGCTAGAGAGAGAAGTATTGAAGCAACTGAAATCTTTTTCTGGCTATATTCCTCTGGATGTATGTTTATTCGGTACACAGTGAATAGAATCACTATACCTAGGTGAACTCCTGTGGGGCATGGGGTGAGATTCAGACCCGCGTGAGAATTCCGAAGCAGAGAAGAGCGCAGGGTCGCCGAAGTCAAGAGGGTTTCCGAGTCGCAGAGAGCGCGATATTAAAAATGGATCAAAGACAAACAGTGTGAATGTCAGCACACATGTTCAATTACACCCTCTTGATAGCGTTCATTTGAGGGATACAATGGGTTAATAAGATTAAACGACATGTATATCTAAAGATCAGCATGAGCCATAGCTTCCTGTGACCACACGGCTTCATTTAAAGATCCGCCAACCTCATTAAATCTGTTTCTAAACATACAGTAATGCAGGTTGTGACATTTATTCTCATTCATCAGATTTGAAAAAAAAAAAAAATCAAGGAAAGGTAAATAAAAGTGACATTTTCTTTTATCCTGCAATATGAATTTGATGAGTTGAGTAGCTCAGGCATGTTGAGTGAAGAAAGTGAGAACAGACAAAGAGTCCTGGATGCTCACTGTCCTGCAAACCAGCCCACAGGGGAGTGAGCAAATGTTTATTAACCAAACGGAGGGGAAAAAAATGGTGCCCTCAACATCTCTCCAAATAATGCCAAATTTGAAAAAAATTGTTTTTGACAGCCCAATAAAACTTTCATGAAGTGGCCAAGATAGCTCTCTAGCCAAGAGAACACATACTGCATGTGTCGTGTCGACCAAATGAGCCAATACGAAGGAAATCAGACCACCTTCTATGAAGTACATTCTCATAGATTGTAATAACTGTGCTTATAATTCTTTGTAAGTTGTTATTGATTTATTCCAAGTATTTGTGTAAACTCTAACAACGGCTCATAAAACTTTATACGTGATCATGTGCATATTTATCGCACATTATCATTGTGCACGTTTAATCATGTGGTAATGTAAAGTGATCTTCTGCACAACCTTTATAACCAATACTGACCTGTAAATATTATAAAGTGCAAAGTTTTATTCATTAATTATAACAACACGATAAATCATTTGAAACGTCATCAGTGAGTACTTCAAAAAGTTAATATATTAAATTATTTCACATTACAAGTCATAAGATTTTACATGACATTACATGATTAATGTTATTTTTGCAATGTAAAATGGAAACACTTGTTTTCAAGTGAAAAACAAAAAAGAAAAAAGAAAAAGACCGAAAACTTGAAATGTCAAAATACAAAAATACCTTACAAAAAATATCCACAAATGACCAGGACACTCATATACACAGACACAGAGACACATGATGCTATATCTCAGGAGCTATATCGTATGTGTCTTTGATCATTTTGAAAACAGTGATGACAAACGTATTCACATATTATTAGGTAATTATAATAAAATATGTTCAGTATAGCACATGATATTATAATGAATAGTTACATGTGTTACAACATGAATATAAAACATCAATGAATTATTTATAGCACATTATTATACCCATATAATGCATTATTAGAGTTAATAAAATGATTACATAACTAAATCAATTACACATGATGATTTAGGAATGCGAGCTTCATAGAAAGTGCTACCGAAATGGTTTTGGGACAAATGTCCATGTCCAGCTTTGCAGACACTGCACATCTCTGGAGGAAAAAAAAAAGTTCTTTAGTCTTGGTAAAATGTGCTTTATCCAGTGCCATGCATGGTGGAGCATACAGTATAATTCTCTCCTGCTCTCTCAGGAGCAGGCGATATATTCACCATGTCACTCACAAGCATGACTTCCTCCAGAATTAAGTGCTAGACTCGCTGGTGCTTTGGGGGATGTAAACAGCATTCTTTACTCCGAAAATCAGTGTCCAGGCTGCAGGAGCAGCTGCCTCAGGCCTCTCCATTGTGTCTTTAACATGATCAGTGAGTTAGTGGCCACTTTGGTAAATCATGCACGAAGTTCAAAGAGGGATACAGTCGTGTCCTATTCCTCCCGCTATGATTCAATGGTTGATTTACAAATGATGCAAAGCTAAATAGCTGGACAGTGCTTTGGGGTTTGGGTGAGAGAAGTAATTAGTGGTAAAAATCCACCCTGAATGTCTTGCATATTGATTGTGATAATTAACCTGCAATTTTTTGCAATTGTAATAAAGTTTGGAGTTATTTTATTTATTTATTTTTTTATTTTTTTAAGTTTAAAAGCTTTATCAACATGTTGGTGTAACGGTTTCTTAGATCACCCACAATGTTGTTTGACTACCTCTTGATAATGGTGCAGTAGGATTTAGCTCTTGCATCATCTCTACGTAAAGTGATGCAGCAGCACTTTAGTCCTTTAGTACGCCAAGCCCTCCCACTTCCTCATCTGTACACTCAAAAAGATAAGGTTCCAATGCTCCAACTTTCATGTTAGTACCTCCATCAACACTATTACAGATATGTTTGCTTGTCTTCTCTTAGATTGCTAAGTAGCTGAGCTGGGTCTCTCACACAACGGTGTTGTATTGCTGTAAAGCATTCTGGAGCTTTCCATTCAAACTCTTGAGGTGTGCATTGATTCTACGCTGGATGAAATCAGTACGATATTAAACATCACTTGGAAACGGTGAGCAAGACAAGAAGCTCTTGCTCTTTATTTATTCATTTTCAGGGTTTACAGCAAAACCTGATCCTTATCCCTTATGTTTGAGATTGCTTAAACACCATTATAATTGTACTAGCAATAACACTCCATTGATACAGCAGCATGCTAACTTCTTACAAGTATAACAAAAATACAACAACACCGACTGGCAAATTAGCACCAGGATCACTAAGCACATCGCAATCCTTGTGTGTTCAGAGTGGAGATTTCCTTTAAAAGATAAAATGAAAAGAAACAAGGATGAAAGAAGAACATAAATACAGCTAAAATCAAACTGACACAAAAAAAAGTAACTCTAACAAAAGAGCTAATCATCAATATGGCAGAACATATTTGACATTAATAAAGCATGTTTGATACACACGGATACATTCACCCCGCTTCTTTGTAACCGTCTCATCTACAAGCCGGCTGACGTGCCTTCCTGGAAAAAAAGTGCTTAAAAATCAGCGCTTCCTTTCACGAACTTTAATTACAATTTGAAAATGCCATTCCTGTTGTTATAATAGATTCCAATTGTTTCAGTATTATCTGGCGTGCAAATAAGATCTACAGTATGAGAGAACATTGGTGGGATTAATCACTCTTGAAATTCTAATATGCTCTTGAAATAGCAAATAAAAAAGCTGGTGCTGTTGTTGTGATGTGATGGAAGTGCTTCCCCCTCTCCTCTCGCACTGTTTCCATTATTATGCATATTCAGGTAGAAAGTTAATTAACCCAAAGCTTAAGCTAATTATGATAGCAGAATGCTATCAACCAAACACTTTCAGTCAGACAGCTGTCCAGAATTTCATTTGCTAATCATTTGTCTTTCGGCTGAGCATATGGTACATTTTCATGCTATCAGAGGAACAACAAACAGCTGAAAATCATTAACTAAAAACAATGTGCAGAAAATCGGGGGCAGTTTTAGCCAGACAAAAAGCCAGATCCTTAGCCCATAAAAAACGATCATTGTTTTTTTTTTTTTTTTTGGTTGGTGCCACATAGAAATGTAAGCCGATAGCACGGTGTACGTGTGACTAGAATCCAGATACGCCAATGAATTGTTTATATTTATATGCAAATGAGGCTGCATGTTTATTGTTTATGCATGGTATGTTAATGAGAGACAGCCTATGCAGACATATTTCAGCCTGGCTAAATCTTTAGTTCAACATTTTTTTTTTTCTCCTCTCAAAATATTTTCATATTTTATGGTTGTAAGGTCATGTTTGTTTTAAAGGCAACACTTGAAAGTCTAATTAGTTTTTCACATGAATTACAGGAGCTGGTGCAGATGGGTTGAATTAATTCTGCACCCCCTCCTCCACAACCACCACACACACACACACACACACACACACACACACCCAAAACAGAGCAAGAAATAAAGAAAGAGCTCGGACAGAAAGAAAGGACATTGTATACATGCTATATCAAAACTGGCATTTTTGATCCAAATAATACTTCAACATGTTTGATACAGTTTAAGTATAATTTCTTCATACCTATGTCCTGGTTGTACCTGTTTTAATATCCTTACAGTTTCCCTTTTCTCAGCTCGGTATAGACAATTCGGTTTAAATATTAGAAAGTAATACTCCTGGAAAAGATGCTAAAGCATGGAGTTCTGTCTTTTGAATTTTTCATACAAAATGAAAAATGATTCCTATTTTTTTTTTCCTCTGCTTTGATTCGCTTATTGCATTATGTTCTCCTGTCTCATTTGCAATAAGCTCGTGCCATACATCAAACACCGCCTGGCTTGTATACAAAATGTGGCATTTTTCAACCACAACCAAGCAATGTGAAGGCAGGAAGCGCAGCAGGAGGTTTGTGTGTGTGTGTGTGTTGGGGGTGGGTTTCTATTGGTCTGACGATTATGATGTTGAGCTCCAATAAATCGATACCTCTGACACTGGCCTTAAGGCACTCATTAGAAACCGAAATGTTTATCTCTGTTAGTATTGCTCACGTCTTAAGAGAAATCATTTAAATGTTTATTTTATGTCTTCTGCCTTCATGAGTCAGGAGAGAAAAAAAATAATTGTAGACGGCTACAAATTCTGTAAACGTTAGAGGATTGTTTTTTGTGTATATTGTTAAAGCAATGAGAATATTAAATAATAGACTTTTCAGATTTAAAATACAAAAGGGTGCTTGATATTGCCTGAAGAAACAAAAGTTCTCCAAGATACATGTAATAATGTACGAGTTCAAATCCATACAAAACTGTAAACAGTATATGCAAGAAAATGTATGCAGACTTAAAAGGCAAAAAGGTCACAGCAAATACTGATCAGCAGAGATGGCACAATGCTACTTTCTTTTACGATACCGAAACCTTGAGTATCAGCTGCTATTAATACCCATCCAGTCCATTTTTCTTTAAAAACTGTTTGTTATACAAACATTTGCATCGCTAAAAACATGTCTTGCACAAAACAGCTTTCATACAACATGACTCACATTGCAAATATAATGAAATCTAATGTATCAATATAATACAAATCAATTATAATTAAAAAATCAATACAAATCAAGTGCATTCATATGTAAACATGTCTAGTTTAAAAAAAAAAGAAGAAGAAAGAAATTCTTTTCCAAATCTAATTCCAATCGGCTCCATTTGGATCAGATGTAATGCATTATTTTTTCCTCTGATATACAACCCAACACCCCCCCGGGATTGAACTGATACAGATTCTGGTTATAGGATTGATGCCATCTCTACTTGAATTTAATGTATCACTGATATTTAAAGTAATTTAATTATGTATAGAATCAATTCAGTTCATTTAAAAATGTGAGTATGACTTCTACACAATACTCTACACAGTCTTCCATATAGTCTTTACATTGGATGATGATGATGATGATGATGATGATGATGATGATGATTTGTTGTTGTATTTCTCCATTCAGTTCACAGTAATATACAGAATTATACATACATTCTCCTGGGATCCACTTATATGGAGAAGAAAGTCAGGTGCTGGGCTGCAGTAAACACTTGCTTTACTAATCAATTAATCAGCCAATTATTTTTTTAATCCACCATGTAGAGGATAAAACAAATTAATAATTTCTTTTTTTTAAGAGTTTTTCTATGTTTTAATCAAAACATTTTAAGCTGCCCCCCCAAGAATTCATGGGCTTCTCAAATACTCTGAACTCAATCTCACTTTATGAGGAAAAATGTTTTTTTTTTTTTTTTTTTTTTTTTTTTTTTTTAAGATATAAGGAACAATGATGAAGATATAAGAACATTTTCTACAATATTAACAGTAAAGGATTGCTAGGTTTGTCTGTCTTGGGGGGATTCCTAGAGGACTTTTATAACAGAGTTTCCTTTTCAGAAAAGGTTTCATATAGAACCAGTTTGAGACACTAAAATCCTTAACCATGCAATGATCCTTTAAGGAACCATATTTTCTAAAAGTGTATATTTAGCAAATTTGCCAATTTGGCAGGTGCTTAACCTGGAAAGATGTTCCTGTAACCTAGGGGAAAAGCCTGGGGTAAATATGGAAGCATGGCCCACATCAAATGAAATGAATCTAAGCAAGGAATAAAACATGGGGAAATAATCAACAACAAGAAGGCTTGGGATGAAGCAGTGCTGCTGTTACCACACAGAAGTTGGTTATTTTACAATTAGAACATGTTCCAGATGTTTTATTCATTTTATACCACAGCAATTGGCCAACAATTACATTTTACAATTTATTACTGGATGACACAGTACTTTTTATCCATTTATAGTTACATTTCATGTTCTGTGAAGCAAGTTAGTTACTTCTATTACATATGATATAACAGCTATTACAGTACCTTCACCTGCAACTATTTTTTTTTCTTTCTCAAAGTAAATAAAAAATACCTCATCTTGAAACTGGAAAGCATTAAGTCCTCTATCCTCAAGATGTTCCTGGGTCAGAAAGCTTACAGATGATTATAAAGCGCTGACATGTTAGTGGAGACTTCTGCCATTTATGCTAAATAAACATCTCCTTATAGAAACCTTCACCATATTAACATTATATGGTTTTCTTCTGTAGAAATGATAATATATTAGAACGAGCACATTGCTATAAACCTTACAGCAGACACTATTGTCAAAGCTTCTGTCATGGAAATTTAATCAACACTTTCTGACCAATCAGAATCAAGAATTCAACAGTACTCTAGTAAAAGAAAGATGTGAATCTAATAATGTTCATTGAAAGTCTTGCAATCTCTCGGGATTGCATTTTCTACGAAACTTTGCTTGTCCTTTCCATGCTAGATAACAAATAAATTGGCATTTTTTTCACAAAGGTTGATGTTAAAGAAATGCATTAATGGATCAATAAACAATTGGATGCATGCATAAATGACTGTTAAGCTGATGCTTGTATGTGAAAATAACAGTGAGTTTGTATTAGTTTCAGTAACACACGCATTGTGAACAAGATAAATCTAGCAAAAGGAATGATCTGACCTTGATAAATAAAATGTCAGCCAACTGATGGTAAGGTTACTGAAAATGTGTCTCTCTTATTATTTTGCATACATTTGTGTCTAATGGGTATTAAATTGGTTTAGCTATTTGTGTGTCAAACCTCCACCAGTTCTCTTGCCTTCTGCTTGCCCGCTCTCTTTCTCTGTCTATGATTTGAAGTTTCAATGACGGATGTTTGTGGCAGGAAAGACCTCTGTCACAGCAAAATGAGGTGATCTATCATTTTAAGATATGGTCTTCATATACTGTTTACTTGGAGATATCACTTGCCTCCAGCCAGTTTTGACCGGGGACATTTTGTGATATAGCAGTGATTTGTTTGGTATTGCTCCTACAATAAAAGCAGTTCCTGTGCCGAGGACACGACACACCGGTGCACTAATACACATTTTATGCACACTCAACCAGCTTTTTGTTCTTGGTTTTGGCCTGTCTATGCATTTGCCTGCTAGACCAAATTTATATTTCTGCCTTGGTAAGAATATCCATTTGCATTTGTCTTGTGTCTTCTTCACTAATATGGCTGAATCCACTACATGTGATTATTGTGTAGGACTTCTTTATGTCCTGCAGCCTAAGATACAAAAGATGAAATTGGATCCCAGTGGCTATGTGGTTTAGAGGAGCGAATGCGGCTGACTGTGTACAGTGCTGGTTTGTTTTATTCCTATTTGCAGTGCAGTTGTAGCCTAGCAGCCTACTGAACAGCACAGGTATGTATAATAACTATGATATTGTTGAACCATGCACATTTTCACCCATCTATCACACATACACACAAACACATCATCCTCTCTCAGCAGTTTTACTCCTCCCTTGGCACTCAAAAATGGAGGGAAGCCATGTTGTAGGTAGTGCTGGTGAAAAGAAACATGACTTACACCTTTATGATAGATGTAGAGATCTCTAGAAAAAAGTGTTGGTTGTGTTTGGAGATTTTTTAACTCAACAAAAGTGGTTATTTATCCATCCATCCATCCATCCATCCATCCATCCATCTAGAAACAATTTGTTTATACTTTCATACCAGTTGTTTGTTTGGATATCTATCTATATATTCAATGTATTCATTCCTTCATATGAGCTGTTTGTTTGCCCATATAGTTATCCATTCATCTATGTGTCCATTAATCAACAATTTATTGATATAATCTGTTTGGTTATTTATCTATCTATCTATCTATCTATCTATCTATCTATCTAGAATTATTTATTCATTCATATAAGTGATATCTTTGTTTATCCAGCTGTACACCTATCCATCCATCTGTCTGTCTCTATCCATCTATTTATCATTCATACAGAAACAATTTATTAATTCATACAAGCTATTTTATTATTTGTTTATCTTTATATTTATCCATGCATCCGTTTAAAAACAATATATTAATTTATTAAAACAAGCCGTTTTTTTATTTTTTATTTATTTATCCATCCATCCATTCATCCATCCAGGAACAATTTATTCATTCACTCATACAAGCTTTTTGTTTATCCATCTATATATCTATCCATCCACCCATATAGAAACATCCATTCATTCATTCATTCATACATACATGCATACATACATTAATTCAATTATTTTTTTATTTATATAGAAACAAGGTTATTTGGCATCACATTTTCAGGCTAAAGAACTTTTTTTTTTTTTTTTTTTTAGTTGTTGCTATTCAATATAGTAGTTCACGTTAGTCCTAGACCTTATTTGTATCTTAATCTCAGGCCTAATCGAGACCTGTACAGTGTAACTGTATCTGATATAATGACATTAATTTGCTGATGTTTACTTTAACAATTGTAATTAGGGTACTCCCTAAAAGTTGCACATGTGGCATCAGCTTTAATTTAGCTTTCGAAGTGAGACGGCTGGGGCTCGGTTTGAGGCTGATAAATCTTTTTCCATCAGCTTCCAAGCGCATGTTTGCTTTTGTAAGTGGCATGTCAATGGTAGTGCCATGTGGCATTTCATATGGCCTACAGAAACACACCATCTGTGGTATCATTTCCACAACTTAAACTGTTTCTTCAGCATCCCAACAAGCTCTTAATTTCTCACAGGCCCGTTCCATTACCCTTTTCCTGATGTCTGTCAACATAAGCTTTTTTAGAGCTAATGGACCGAAGTAATATAACAAAACAAAAGAGAGGCATTGCATGGTATTTTAATCAGTTTTATTTCAGTTTAATTATAATACCCCGATGTAATGTGTGTTAAGCAATCCATACCCTAGCTCAATGTAGCAAAAAAAAAAAAAAAATAGAAAGTGCATTAAGTATGCATTACTGTAGGGCTAATAAAACTCATTTGTGGTAAATGTATTGCTGACATTGCATTTTTGCCATAATACACAATTTGATAAGCCAGCGGACACGTGATAGAAGTAAGTGAAGTGCAGGAATATAATAATTAATAGAAAACAAGACCATAAAATGTTCAACAAGGCCAGCTCCAGACTGAGAGGGATTTTGCAGGGAAGAATCCCATGTGGCAGTGTTATTAAAGCCCAGTCTAAGGACTAGACTAGCTGTGTCTCTGCTGCTGAATCAACTCATTAAATAACTGCACTGTGACAGTCTGCTCATGATTAACTGGAGCACCTTTACCTACATATAATGTCAGTCTAGACCTATTTTAACAGCTGACCTTTCAGTGTCCAAAACATCTCTCATAATTCATCTTTTTTTCTTCCCACTATATGATTTATGAAAAATATCCAACAATGAGTTTCCCAACTGTGATCCTATTACATAGTGACTTGTTTTTTTGTTTTGTTTTGTTTTTTGTTTGAGACAGAAAATAATGCTTCAGCTCTGTTTTTGGTAGAACCAAACTTATTTCAAGTGTTTATTTATAGAATGAGACAATATTATATTTTAAGCTTGAAATTGGTAAATGTGTCTAAGAAGAAAGAGAAATAGAAGACAATATTTCTTTTATTCAAGTTATATTCTCTTGCTAAGATATAATTTCTTTCTCCAGTATAACCCTAACCTTAACGTTTTTTTATTTATTTATTTATTTATTTATTTATTTATTTTTTGTGTGAGAAAGCAGCTTTCCTTCATGGGGACCAGCCAAATGTCCCCAAAAGGTCAAAACTGTCTCATATCCCTATTCGTTTGAGGACATGTAAGGGATATTTGGTCCCCACCAAGATATAAAAACATCTCGGCGCACACTTATCGTTCCTCTTGGATGCGTTTACTTGACCTGCAATTTCAACAATGAAAGAATAAATTCCAGAATTAAACCCATTATTTAGTGTGATTGAAAGTATTTTATAGGATAAACAATACCACATAGACTTAATTCTGCATCTGAAAACATTTTTATGAAAGCTTTTTGATATAAAACATCCATCTTCCTTATTTAATATGATATTGCAGTGGCACTTAGCCGGTATCTCAGTAACCTAGCCAAGTGTTATTAAATACATCCAAACTCCAGTTTTCACTCACTGAATCAATTTCTTTCAACCATGTATGCCAAGACTATATCCTTTTTTTATGCCAAAACAGCTGGTTTTGGGCACATGGTATTACCCAACATCCTGCAAATGTTGTTCTATGTATCTAAAAGGAATTTTCTGGAACCTACATGAAAAGACATTTTAGTATAATTTATAGACAAAAAGTGATTGGCTAAAGGTTTCATTCCTGACATGCATTGTTCTTGATTGTTGCACGTGCTAATACAAGTGTGCCTAGTCTAATTACTACATATCTCTACACATATGCTTAAAACCATATACACAACTTCAGTCTAACTTCACCAACTCAGAGGACAATATAATAGCTTCAGGTTCCAGAAAGAAGTGCTGTATAATTGGGTTTTGGGAGCAGAATGGAATATAAGTGACCACTGAGGAAACTAACACCAGTGCACCAACTTATGGGTAGCCAGTGAAAATAATATTTTAGATAGTAGATCATGTAAAAGCTGTGGTTTAATAAAATTAAATACATTGAGACATCTACTGATCTTGACTACATGAACACAACTTAGATAATCAACTAATAATTTATCAGTTGTTCCTATATGATGTGTGTGATTTTTATATATAAAATGAAAAGACACTGCAAAGAATGACAGCGAGTGAAAATATCCTGAATATAGGTAAATTTATTAAGTATTTTCCATAAGATTAAAATAGATTTTAAGTTTGAAATAGTCTTGTTCTATTGCCTTTTTTTTCTTTTAATTTTAAGCATGTACTCCCAGAAAGAAGGAACATTATTGAATACAATTATTGAATGAAATTATTTTTAAAATATTTTATCAAATTAATAATCTCATAAGAAATATTAAATACATCTTCAATTTACTCTTGCTTGCTAAGAGATTTTTTTTTGTATATGAATAAGATAGATAGATAGATAGATAGATAGATAGATAGATAGATAGATAGAATTTAATTATAATAATTTCAAAAGTATAACACCACAACATCCCACAGTAGCTGTTGAGATGAGATCCATGTGCCTCATGCATTTGTGACTCGAGTGTATTTTACTTTTAAGTTGAAGCAAATGTGATTAAATTGCACTGGAAGTTTTATAAGGAGTAATATAGACTCACCTAGATGATGAAGGATTTGATTATAGGGAACTATTGTGTAATTTCTTTCCCATTTTTGCCCTCACTAATATTGCATATGCGATTAGGGCTGTCTTTGGGAGCTAGCGAAGACCTCCAAATCGAATTTGAGTCCTTGACCAGAATACCAAAGCATATTAAACCCAGAAATGATCTAGTGATGCAAATCATTAAACACATTTGCATTTGCTTACTGAAGCTTATCACAGAAATTAAAGTCTGAAAGTGAAAGAGAGACAGCGAGACATGCTTAGGTAAGGGAGTGCTGGATGGAAATGATGAGAAATTGCCAATAACATTTTCACCCTATTTTCAGTAAAGAGCTGCACTCTTATAGTTAGTTACAATACTGTTCTTTATTTATTAGCATTTTGAATTCATTCATTTAATATTTATTTAATTTCAAATTCATTAGAAAACATTTTAAACAAACTTATCTTAACACAGTTCCCATAGTTCATACACACACACACACACACACACACACACACACACACACACACACACACACGTTTAAACTATATGAATTGTATTAAAATCACCAATATTAACATATAAACAACATGTGATAATAAATAAGAAGCATTGTGCATATATAATCAAAATGGCTCATTTTAAAACACTGATTATTCATTCCAGTTCAGTAACCTATTTATCCTGGTTAGGGTTATGGTGGATCTAGAGTCTGGGTTGTGAGGTGGGAATTCACCCTGTATAGGATGCCATTCCATCACAGGGCACCATGCGTACACACATTCACACACACACACACACACACACACACACTACTTTATACCTATGGGTCTGTTCACCTACCAGAATGTCCACATAACAGAATGTTTGTGGGAGGTGGGAGGAAACCAAAGTACCTGGAGGGAACTCACACAGACACACGGGGATCATGTGAAACTCCACAGACAGTAAGTTCCGGATCGAATGATACCCATTGCTTCAACGTGTCATCCATTTAAAAAAAACAAAAACGAAAAACAAACAAACAAAAAAATGCTTAGAACAAATAAATATCCAAAACATGACTTCAAGACATTAATTGCCATTACACAGAATAGCACTTGTGGGCCTAGAAAGGGGTTACATGGGACAGTGTAGGGTATAATTGTGTGAGATCTGGCAACCCTTAGACAGATGAAAATCAAATACTCTCTAGTTTGCTGATCTACTCTCTCATGCCCTGTATGCCCTTTTAGTAGTAAATTGATCCAAATGAATGATTGGGAAGAGCCTAATGCTCTGAGCAACACACAGGTGTGATCAACCACAACACTTAACATAAACATGGCCCTTTTATAATGTTGCGCATTGCCATGTAAGTTCATAGCATATGGCTTGCCGTATTAAATCAATCCTGGATTATGAATGGTCGAACCCAGCAAACAATACTCTCCCCTTAACTCTTTGTCAGTCAAGTTCAGACTTCAAACTGAAAGTCAAACACCATAATACACCAGTAATTGGTATGAGTAGTGAATCCTCCTCAGTACCCTGTGGTAAGCATGTCTTGCTAATAAACTGTTACAATCCACCACACTTGGAAATCTGCCCTGCGGCCATTGTCTGCGAGGCTTAGAGCAGGCCGACATAGAATAGCGGAGTGATCTGGAATGATTAGTTTCTCAGCATCTCAACATGTTGTCAATTACAGCAATGGATTCCCGACATCACAAAAGCTGACAGCAGTGGGCATACTTGTCAGATGTGTATATTCCAGCTACTAGGTGGCTTCGGGGTTGTTAAGGCATCTGAGAATTAAGGGTCTTCAGAGATCCTACCTCTCCCCATCCTAAAATAAATAAATATACCTGCCCAAGCAATTTGGAATTACAATAAGGATCCTCAAGGTCTTTTGTGGAGACTGAGCTCGCATACAAACTAATGATCACTAGAAGGGGAGCTGTATGCAACATGGGTACATTGATTTCTCTGACAACTTCTCATCAGTTGTGTTGGGGATTTTTTTTTACCCCTCTCTCAGAGGCTTCCCTCTCTTTCTACACTTATCCACACCCACACACTCATACATATGAACACATACAGTGACCAAGTGCAGTCCAGAGCTGTGTTCTGGAATTTTAGTTTGAATAGAAGTTGTTACAGAAAAAAAAAAAAAAAAGCAAGTCAATACTCAGCTAACACACTTGAAGATTTTAAGCCCGATTTGCACCCTCCACAACGATCGGGGAAGGGTGGGGCGTGGCCCAATTCGAGGCTTGTCACTACCGACTTTTTTTCCAAAAAATCTTCAATTGTGTGGTGTCATTATGTTTATTTTACTGCTCTGGATCGAGACGGAGCCTCCCCGATCCCAAATCGTAAATATCAAACATGTTGGATTTTTGCGACTCTTGATCGGGCTGCCCGAGACGGGATACCCTCAATAGCCAATGAGATCGAGAAAGCATCACCAACCGTGTGTCACGTGCGTTTATAATAGAAATATGGCAGCCACAAACAACGAAATTGGAGTATGGTTCCACAACAGAGACAAGGGATAGTATGTTGAGCCTAGGACGTGGCATTCTCTGATTCTTGAGAGAGAGAGAGAGAGCGAGAGAGAGCGAGAGAGAGCGAGAGCGAGAGAGAGAGAGAGAGAGAGTCTGTTAAATAACTTTCTGCTGTGTAAGTGGTTAATATACGGCTAATAAAAAAAAAAATAATAAGGGTGAGTGATGTCCTCTGAAGTCACGTTTGATAAAACAGGTGACTTGAATAACATTGCTTATATCAGTACAATGGCACCTGTCAAGGGGACAGATATATTAAGCAGCAAGTTCAGGCAACAAGCGTAAGGATATGAGTGCCTTTTACAAGGCCAAATTGTGATAGCTAGATGACTGGTTCAGAGCATCTTTAAAATGGCAGCTCTTGTGGGGTGTTCCCAGTATTCAGTGGTTAGTACCTACCAAAAGTGGTCCAAGAAAGGACAACGGGTGAACCTGTGACAGGGTCATGGATGCCCAAGGTTCACTGATGCATGTGGGGAGTGAAGGCTAGCCCATCCTGTCCAATCACACAGAAGAGCTACTGTAGCACAAATATCTGAAGAAGTTTATCCTGGCTATGATAGAAAGTTATCAGAACACACAGTGCCTTGTAGCTTGCTATTTATGGTGCAGCATAGCTTCAGACTGGTCAGAGTGCCCATGCTGACTCCTGTCCACCACCGATAGTGACTACAGTGGGCATACGAGTGTCAGAACTGGACCATGGAGCAAAGGAAGAAGGTGGCCTGGTGTGATGAATCATATTTTCTTTTACATCATTTGGATGGCTGGGTGTGTATGCATCACTTACTTGTGGAAGAGATGGCACAAAGATGCAGTGAGATGCTCTGGTGAATGTTCTGCTGGGAAACCTTGGGTCCCGGCATTCATGTGGATGCTACTTTGACACCTACCAAAACACTGCAGACCAAGGACACCCCTTTCATAGCAACGGTCTTCCCTAATGGCAATGGCCTCTTAGGATAATGCACCCTGCCACACCGCAAAAAAATTGTTCAGGGTGTTGACTTGGCCTCCAAATTCCCCAGTTCTCAAACAGACTGATTTGCTGGACAAATAAATCTGATCCATGGAAGCCCCACCTCGCAACTTACAGGACTTAAAGGATCTGCTCCCAACACCTTGGTGCTAGATACCACAGCACACCTTCAGTGGATTTGTGGAGGCTATGCCTCGACTGATTAGAGCTGTTTTTGCAGCACAAGGGGGACCTACACAATATTAGGCAGGTGGTTTTAATGTTATGGCTGATCAGTGTATATAAAATTCCACACTTTGTCAGGTGCTTATTTTATGTTTTCAGCATTTCTCTGCTTGTTGAAAAGAGCCAAGTATGTATTGACAAAGATTCAAATGTTACAGAAAAAAAAAGTGTTTGCACACCATTAAAGAAAGGAGAATATTAAGCAATAGCCTACTTTTCTGATAAAATAAGATGATGCCTGAGATTACCCCAGGAAACAAAAGGAGGTCTGCAGAGGATTTGGAACAGGTTTTATATGATCCCCACCAAAAAAAAATAAAATAAATAAATAAATAAATAAATCCAGTGATTTCTTATAAAACTGTGTTCTTATAAAATTGGAGAAAAAAAAAAAAAACACACACACACACACACACACACACACACACACACACCACTTTTGCCCAGTAATGTAATGTGGTACTAGAGTTAAAATGTTATTTTACAGACATCTATATTATTTAAAAAGAAAATAAATAAATAAAATAAAATAATAACCCTCTTGCACAGGTTATATTAGCATTGCAACTTTTTAAATTTGTAAAGGAAGTGTGGCTTAACTCCTCTGAACTCTGACAAGTGTTTGACTGGAATAATTCTGTGGATATACTGTACCTTGACATCAATATCTATGTGTAGATTTTGGGGAATTTAGGATAAACCACTTGAAGCATTCCTTGTGTTGAACTATTTCAATTGCTTTTGTTTGATTTGTTCATTGCAAACAGCTGAAAGTCTGTACATTTTGACAATAAACCTGATTTGCAATGGGGGTTGAATCATTTTGACTGCAACTGTAACTTAGATGTGCATTAGGACAAAATGGTCATACAAGAAGGCGTTTATTTTACTTCCATGTTGGCAGGAGAGGGAGGTCACATATGATGTTTGTGGGATAAAGAAAGGCCATGTTCATTAGCGTGTTAGATTACTTGTGTCCATGTATGTACCATATTTATTCATCTTCAGTCACCATGAAAATAGCCATAGAAGCTGACATGGCGTTTAAACACCAACAAACAAACAATTCGTCTTCAGTAAATGTGGTACATGGGCACAAGCAATCATTTTTAAATGACATGTCAATTAAAGTGACACTAAGCTTCATCCTGCTTGGACAAACTTATCAGAATTCATTCAGGGGAAAAAAAAAGCCGGACAAGCTTTTTGTCATGGGCCTCATTGCTTCAGCAGATTTATTTTGATAAAGAAAACGTAAGCCGTGACCTATATATAGAGATGAGAATGACCAGCAAAATTCATCAGAAATCATCTTGTTTGGAGAGGTATATAGAACTTTGCATGTAAATGCAAATGTAAAAGATTTAATCCAATCTGTGATTGGAGCATTGGGGGATGTGTTGACTGTCCATTTTAGAATTTCATTGTATATTTCAAAAAAAGGTTCATTTCAAAGTGTGATACTGTGTTCCTATCTTCTTGTCCGAATTTTGCCTTTCTTTGCCAGTATGTGTGTTTAACTGAAATGACTGCAATTATTCCTTCATCTAGAGGGAACATTTGATTTACTTAAATGATAATTGTGCATCCTAACCATTTGTTTCATATCCTGATAGAAGAAAGAATGCCCAGTTGCTCTTTCTTGTGCAAATCACTGGCCAAATGATCCCATATTCTATGCATGCCAGCTTTTGCCCAGCCTGTTGAAGCTGGACAGTAATAATGCTTTCAGCAGAGAGATTGTCCACTTGGAAGCCTTGTTTCATGAGAAGCCATCAAAGAGCTTTCATCAATGACCAGCACTTCGATGATACAGTAATACAATTACGAGTTTTATTTTCTCAAACACATACACTGATTGATGTCAATAGGTGATGCTGGATTTCGAGGCGCACAAGTCCTCTCTCAGTGATGTGAAAAATGGATTGATGTTTCTCATGCTTTTAATTATTGCAGATTCCCCATCAATTTTGAGTTAATTCACATGGGAGCTGGCACAGAGGAAAAAAAAAAATAGGCAGTCCGAAGCCTTTTAAATTATCCAAAATGAATGGAGGTATTCAATCTACTCTCAGATGTTGAAATTAGGTTTGCGACACTCGCTGTGCGTGCCATCAAATTTCTCATTTTGAGCTCAAGTCTGTGTTGCACAGAGCCATATATTTGGACGGATGGAACTTTGCCGAGCCATGGTTCTTCTGGGATCTGCGAATTTTCACAGTTTGATGAGAAATGTTCCACTCCATCACATCTATAGATTATTTTCCGCCTGTAAATTTCAGACTTTTATTAATCAAATCATTGCCCCTCTCTCTCTCTCTCTCTCTCTCTCTCTCTCTCTCTCCCTCTCTCTCTCTCTCTGTCTCTCTCTCTGTGTTCTAAACAGATGTGATGGCCAAAACTACCCAAGTGCTATTTTTTATTTATTAATTTTTTTAAATAAGCTTTTGTAGAGGTGTAGAGTTTCCACCAACACGTCCACTTCCTGTCAGGTCAGAACATGATCAGCCATGTCTGAAAAAAGGTCAAACATAACTACATATCATGTTTGCCATGAAAATGTGATTACAGATTAGGCAAAATTGTTGTAGGCTAGAATGGTTTAACATGTTTTTACAGGTTTACATTAATATGCTGTTCTAATTATCATTTCTACAGTATTAATTTACACAGGGACTTTTGTTGGGTGTTCTATAATTTAAGACTGATAAACAAATTAAGCACTGTTTCATCTTAAATAAAAATGCAAAATGACTAATATGGTGAGGTTTTCTGTAAGGAGAAGTTCATTTAACATTTATAGATCTCTCCATAGTCTGTCTCACACCTCCACGGTTGGGGGTTAAATTCCTGACTCCACCCTGTGTGTGTAGAGCTTGCGTGTTCTGCTCGTGCTTTGGGGATTTCCTCCAGGTACTCCAGTTTCCTCCTTTAGTCTAAAGACATGCGTTGTACATCTCTAAATTGTCCATACTGTGTGGATGAATGTGTGAGTGTGTGTGCAATTGTGGTCTGCGATGGGTTGGCACCTTGTCCAGGGTGTCCCCTGTCTTGTGCCCCGAGTGCCCTGGGATACGCTCCAGGCTCCCAGTAACCCCATGTAGGATTAGCTGTATAGAAAATGGATGGATGGATGGATGTAGTCTCAATAGTCAATGGTTTGTAACAGAGTTACAAACTTTTCCAACTGGAAACATTTCCACTTTCTCGGTAACATGACAAGCTGAATTTTTGTCTTGTTATAGGAAAACAAGAAGAGAGGTTGGTGAGGGAACTGTTGCTAGAGCTAATATAATATAAGTGATAACTGGAGCTACCGGAGCTAACATGTCTTGTGGACATTCCGCAATATTAAATCTACCAATTAACAGTTAAACGTGTGACGTTCCATTCAGCAATAAAATAAATAAATAAATAAATACATAAATAAATAAATAAATAAATAAAATCATTGGCCAAATGCTGTGGTACAAGAGGAACAAAACATTTTGGGTTGTGCTCTTATAAGAAATTAATCAACTTTTGAGTTGTAGCAGATCACACCACCATATTTAAAGGATATTAAAGCAGGCATTGAAACTCAGGGTTTAAGTACTGCATGTTCATTTAGCCAAATTTACTTTATGTTTCTATCTTTATCATTGAAGGTTATCATAGAAATTGCAGCAGCGACGTTCTTTAGCATCTGCTAGCTCAGCTTACATGTGGGATTATTTTAATACTTCATTTGGAACGGATACATGGACTGATTTTCTTACACCAAGTTTGGCCCTTTGGGTGCAAATCTTATGGGGCACCGTTTCAGTTTTTCAGCAACTATGTACCATAACAGTTTCTTTGATGACCAAAATAGATGCTGTACATAATCTGATTGCACACTTTTGCATGCAGTTTACACACAAGAGACCTAATAAGGTTTTTTTTTTTTGCCATGTTGCTCATTTTCATAGAAAGTGTAGTTTAGATGTCTGCATGCATGTAAATAAATAAATAAAATATTTTATTCAACTTACCAGTTGGTAGATTGATAGTTAACATTAAGGTTTTGTGGATGTGATGGGAAGGTTGCCAGAGAGCCACTGGTGGGACCTTTAGGGAGGCCCTTAACCCTTCAGCTCTATGCTTGGATTCGGCATCAAATGTAAGTCACGTTGTTTAAAAGTGCCTATAAAATGTAACATGTACTTGGCAAAACGTTGAGATTTTCACAGGAAATGGTCAATGTGGTGCCAGAATCAGTTTTTTTTTTTTTTTTTTTTTTTTTTTCCAGGAAACTAGACTAGGGTCATACTATTGTATTACTGTATCATCAGTAGATAGTGTGGAGAAGTAATGATAGCATAGAAAAACAAGAGCAAAAAGTACCAGCAAGTACTTCAGTGTGAGGAAGGCAAGCTTGTGCCAGTGCCCTTTTATACCCATCATTCTTGGCAAGAGAACAGGAGCGCTGAAGAGCTTGGGCCAAGCCAAGTTTATTCACTGTGCACGACTCTCAGCCAGTCTGTGACATTTTAGTAATGCAAAACGCCTGAACCATGGACAGAAACAGCTGAAGAATGCCGTGGCCCTATATACATGCTGCAGTTGTAGGTGAAAACCCTACTCCATGCGTCAAGACGATGCCCGAGAACAATGCCATCTGCGATTACATGGGTCAGCTCTCTTCTCTGGTCATTGAGAAGCAGGCCCGCTTTAATGTGCTGGAAATTTCACTCGCTCTATCTGAGGTCAACAGACTTTCTTTTCAAAAGAGGTAGGACGAATGATTGGAGGAGGCTTACAGCCTCATGGCACCATGCCTGGCATGCTTAACGGGATCAGAGGACAGCTGGCAGGCCCACGCTGCCTTCCCATGGAGCGGCACATTGAGTCCGGCCAACAGCATGTAAATCACCCGACGCTCCACACAATCCTTCTTTGTCTGGAAGAGAGAACTAAAGAAGCAGAGAGGACTTAACTGAGCACATACATGCCTGACTAAATGTGAATGTCAAAATACAAGATGGCTTGATTAGTGATGATGCTTCTTCTGCATCTGACTAAAGGGAGAGATAGATAGATAGATAGATAGATAGATAGATATATATATATATATATATATATATATATATATATATATATATATATATATATGATTTGCTCATCAAGCTAAACAGCTTCTTATTTAGAGTGATCTCAAACTGGCTCAGAGCTTTACAAGTCATAAACTTAGTATTATAAAGGTTTTTTTTTTGGAAACGACTGAGAGAACATTATAATAACAACAAGTCCGAAAAGTTTTTTTGTTTTCGTTTTGTTTCACTTTTGATTTTTTTCTTTAAATCACCAATTGTTATATTTTGCCTTGGGTGTGTTGGCTCAGGACCTCTATGAGTGTTATATTCTTCAAAATTCAATTGCTGATTATGTTCTCAGACAATGTATAAAAGGTCTTACACTCACAAGAACTGGCACATCAAATGTGATTAAGTTACGCAAGATTACACAAATCAAGATGCACCCTGTTATATTTAATCATAGATTATGAGAAGCTCGGAAAGAGGGTATTTACCGATTAGGCCCGGATCATCTTTGTTATTTCAAACTATCTAAATAGTGACATCTGGCCTTTTAAGAAGCCCTAATTTTTTTGTAACCTATATCTGTGGAACACTTGTCTATTCTTGCATCTTCCACATGTGCTGACAAATCCTTTCTATTCTGTTTGTATTTTTCAAAGTGATGTGCATGTTGGGGTTTGTGTGTGGGGGCAGAGGGAAGGGAGGGGGGAGGGGGGGTACTAAAATAAAATAAAATAAAACATAAAGGCCTGTAGTCTGCCTCGAGGAATCTCTTTAATGAAATCATTAAAAGTAATAAACAAAATTACTTATGAGGGCAAAATATTATTTTCTCAAGGTAAATTGCTCTACAATAATAAACCCATAACTGCCTTCTTTTCTAAGGTGCCTTATAAGCTAACCCGGCAGAGGATAATTTAATTGGCCGGAATTCAATAAAACATATTGCAACATATTATTACATGATAATGCAGGAATCATTGCAGATTAATTTAGCACTAAGCAAAATTAGCTCCATGAACTGGACTACTGGACTATAACTGCCTACTTTTAAATATCAAACACAATTCCATTAAAGCAATATTTTACCATCTAGTGATAACATCATTTGTAGCTTATTGCTGCAGTGGAAGTAGAAGAAGCAGATAAAGTGTGATGGGCGGGGGTGGGGGGGGGTGAACGAAGGATCTTATTATTGAATGCCTTTACGTTATAACTTGCAGAACATTTTATTCTGAGAATTTATATGTCATTATTTGTGTTTGGGAGAAGTCGTAAACTATCTGTTCCACTGTACAGTATGGTTTAAGCTGATCCTGAGCGTAACATGGTCTGCTTAGTGCAAAATTGCTTATATATATATATATATATATATATATATATTATATATATATATATATATATATATATATATATATATATATATATATATATATATATATATTCCCCCAAATTATGTGCAAGGAGTCCTGGTATATAATAATCCTATCTTTCCAATCCCACACAGTCATAATCAGTCTGCGTTCTGATGCTTGTGTACCATGGTAATTCTGGAAATGATTATATTAATTAATGAAGAGAAAATTGCCTTAAATTATAATTTAACATGATCACCACTGACGCCCGTGCAGCTCTCAATGCTCAACGGGGAAAAGTTGGTTTGTTTTTTCTTTGCACAATTGAGTCAGTAAACTGAATGCCACTGAATAAGTGCTTTAGTGAATCAGCCTCCTCTTCAGTGTCTGTACTAGAACATCAGCAAACAGATACTTCACCATGCTATTAAAATATGTTGTAAATTCTATTCTTTTTATTCATAAAAATATTTTTAGATTGTAGACATATTTGCTCTTTGATCTAAAAAACTCAAGCTGCAAAAGCATTCATGTTGACTGGTATTTATTCACTTGTACATTTCCCCTTACAAGTCATTATTAATAAAAATTACATTGGGAAAACATGTAAAGCATGAAAAATAATGTAAAGTAGGGAACCACATTCCATAGAGCCATAATGCAACTCCATTACAAGGATATAAAAATAACCAGCATGCCCCTGGGCCTAAAGCTTTGATAATATTTTTGCTGGGTTGTGTTTTTTTTCCTTTTTCCTTTCCTCCGTATAAACTATTATGACTATGATATCCTGATACATTTTAACAAAGCAACCCCAAACTGTACAGCCAATTAATCTGTTAGTTTTGTATGCAGATTCGAGCCTAAGCTGTACAATAATGCAATCACCCCACCCTGACAAAACCAAAACACAAGCAAACAAATAAAACTGATTGCAAGGAGGTTAATAAACATGGTAATGAGTTTGTGTCAATTTCTTATTTTTATTACAAAACAAGTTGTGTTCATTTTGCTGAGGTATTTTGTAATAATCATTTAGCAAACTACTTGCTGAAAATTCTTTGCTATCGTCCTAAGTATTGCCGTATAGCATCATGTTTTGCTCCGTTTTCAGTAAAGGCTTGTGAATACTGAAAGTGCATCCAGTCACAGACTTTCCTGCTCTGAAGAAACTAAATCAGTGTTATAGGTTGCAGTTTGTACTTGCAATATTAATGTACAAAGTGTTTATATACTAAGGTCTGCAAATCTATCTATTTTCTATAATTTTTTATTTGAAGTGAACCTTACTGTATTTGAATGATTTGACAGCCACAGTGATGTGTCTAATATGAAAGCCTTCATGTTAATCCATATTATAAAATACTTATGCTATTTTTTATTTATATGATTCAATATTTCTACAGATACATTTTAAGGCTTTACCTAACCAAGGTGAAGCTCCATTAGCCTATTGTAAACAGTATACTGTATACGCTAAAAATGTGTGGCAATCTGAGAAAACATCTTTTCTACTATTTACTAGATTTTTCTGAAATTATTATTATTATTATTATTATTATTATTATTATTATTATTATTATTATTATTATTATTATTATTATTATTACTACCTTTTGCAGCATTTTAAAGTCGGAAGATTTCATTTCATTCATTGCATCAACACCCAACATGTTTTTTTTTTTAGGCTGACAGCCAAGAGGAATTTTAGAAAGTGTCCAAAAAATCCCTAAAAACATGTATTTATTTCTATTTTCTTAAAGATGAAATCTAAATGCTGGGCTAAACTTTTTTTTTTTTTTTTTTTTTTTGTCTAACAAAAATGTTTGAGTGTTTTCCAGAATTCAGATGTAGCAACCATTATATTTTTCCAGGCCACCTCACATATGATTAAACTGCAAAATATGAATATGATGGTTTAGTTCCATTATTGTAGGAATTAAAATTTCCATGAACAATCCATGACTTTAATTAAATAATAAATAAATAAATAAATAAATAAATAAATAAATAAAAACCTGTGCAAAGTTGTTTGTGTAAGTTCCTTAAAAAAATACACAAATACACATCTATGTCAATTACTTGAGAACATGTGTAATTTAAACCTACTTACTTTTTTTTTTTTTTTTTTTATAAAAATTACAATTTGATAACAGATCTATGAATGAAGGCATAAAAATACATGTTCATCTTTAAAAAAGGGTTCTGGTGGCAAAAAGTGCATTTGTACAGGAATACACTGCACACCCCATTACAGCCCGTCTGGAGGCCCTGTCTGTCCATCGTCACGCTGAGCCGGGTCTCAAAGATATCTAATTATTTACCAGAGGTCAAGAAGCAAGTGCCCTCGACAAATCCAAGAACAGGGCCCTTTCCTATTAATCTCCATTCTGTGGATGATAGATATGTGATGAGGAAAGGGCCACTCGTGCCCATTCCTGATTTACAGAGCCACATCAATCTTGTCACCCACTCTCCAAACAATAACTGTCAGGGTGGGAGGGAGAGCGAAGAGGAAGAGGGGGATGTCACAGGCCGACTACTGTATATGTGAACTGATCTGTAATGTTGCCTCTCCTAATTTCTCCATGATGGAATTGTAGGGGACATATTTCTACCAGCACTATCCATCTCGCCGGAGTCAGAGAGAGCCCGAGCTTTCTCTGACAGAAATGGGCCGAAAAGAGAGGAGGGGTGGGAGTGAACCAAATTGGCCACGTTTAGCCTCAGTCTGCTTCCACTCATCAGTCGAGTGAAGAAATAAAACGAGGGAAGTGCCACGGTAATGACACATTTGTTCACAGTATCGACTCTGGCAACACAGTGCGTCGAGATATTTGATGCATTTATCATCGCTCATGGGGAATCGACGAGCAGGAAACTTCAGGCGTTGTGTGGTCATGTTTACAGACATCTGAATAGGGATGGCACTTATTTTATCAGGACAGCAATACAGGAGTTTTAATAGATCGAAACACAGACCCATGAAACCCTTGTACATAATGGAAGACATACAAAAGTATTTCCTTCCTCTGTATGTTGAAAGGGAAGGAGATGAATTGCCTTTGTGTGGTTGGAACATTTATTCCTGTGAAGTCATAAAATAGTTCAATCCGGTCTTTATGTTTCTGGAAGGCCCTTCTTTGAAGGCCACTGACAGGCATTTCCACCTCATATTTTCTATTGCGCATTTTGCTTTTGCCCAGGGTTATTGAGACTTAGCGCCGGGTTGCCGGGTGTGATGAATAAGCTGCAGGAAGGAAGTGTGACTCTCCCGAAACAGGCTTCATCTCTCACTCCATTATTTTGAGGTGACCTTACCCTATTTGGAAAATATGGAGCAAGTCTGCAAATTTGCTCGGTAGTACCAAATAAATAGTAAATAGTCTATTCACTATTTCCCTCTCTATGATGCTGAGCCATTTAGCAGCATGGAGTTGCTGGATGAATCTGCACTGTGACTTTGCAAGGTTATTTTAATGCAATTCTGTGATTTTCAAATCTCTGTTGGAGAAAAATAAGACAAAATAAAACTCTCGGTGACAAATTCATCTACAAGAGTGTCCCCATTCCATTCCCTCTGAGTCCAGGTCCACGTTTTCTCTGAGGAAAAGAGCTTCAAATATGGGTGTATAAAACTATATCTTCAGTATGTTTAATCTCTGCTTTAGATGTTCTTTTCTTTATTTTACCAGCAATAATTTGATGACGTCTATAGTTTACATGAAATGAAAGCCTTCTCTTGGCTTTATTGAACTACATTATAAATTACTGAATGATTCAAAAATGATTGAGTACTTTGAAGGTGACTCAAGATTTAAACAGATCTAGTTTTCTATTAGCTTATTCTAAAAAGTATACATTTCAAAATGATATGATAAAACTACTTAATATAGAAAAGTTTTGATTCATTATAAGATGGAACACACCTCGAAGGTTATATTTTGCCCAAATGGGGCTCTATTGTCTCGAACACCACTAGAAGACTCTAAAGGTTGCTTTCTAAATAAATGAGAAGCTGGATTTGCGCTCCAGTTCTCTTGTTTTCAGAGATGTTGATAGTGGGCTGAATTAATGTGGCCTATAAGACAACACAGCAAATCCCTACAAAGCCTGGAACTGCCCTCCCTCTTAGACACTTGACATTTGTTTTTCATCATGAACTTAAAGGTCACTATCAGCTGCAGTGCCAGCCATCTTGTTTTGGCTCACATTTGCATGAATTTTATTACCTCATACTCGCTGGCAACTCCAATTGTTTGACTTGAAGGGGAGCTTTTTATATTGGCCTCATTGCACACATTCAAATACACAATGTTTTTCGTAAAAAAAGTCACTTTAGTGCCGAGATTTTAAAATAATAATAATAATAATAAATATATATAATAATAATAATTTTATATATATATATATATATATATATATATATATATATATATATATATATATATATATATATATATATATATATATATATATATCTCATCATAGGTTTATATACAGTAGCACTTAAAAGGCTAAATAATATTGTATTTTTTATTCGTTAACAAGCATAATCTTACTGGTTTGGATTAAAGCCATTTGAGGACTATTTTAAAAAGATTTGTTTTTTAGCCAGTGGTCTATATGAAATCATTTCATAGAAGA
The DNA here is from genome assembly GCF_001660625.3 of Ictalurus punctatus. NCBI lineage: Eukaryota > Metazoa > Chordata > Actinopteri > Siluriformes > Ictaluridae > Ictalurus > Ictalurus punctatus. The sequence continues at coordinate 22,156,848 of NC_030428.2, forward strand.
ACAGAAATATGAAATGGTTCCAAATTCATCACATGATTTCATGAAACCAGACAATACTTTAATATACATTGTTAAGAATTAAATATGCAACACATTGTAATAAGGATCTAAAGCTCTTTCAAAACTATGCAGTACCTGATAATCAAAAGCAGACCCAATCAGCTGCACCTTGGGCTCCAAATGTGAGTAATTTCCCATGACCCCCTGCAGCCATATTCATTAACCTACCTTGCGAGTAGGCCAGTCAGATATGCATTTTTCTCATTAATGTGTGTGACTGTCTTAATGAGGCTTAACAGACCTCCACACCTCTCGTTTGAGTGGCTACACATGCATGCATGCTTCAGGGAATGTATGTACCCGGGATATAATGTGTCTCCTGTCAACTATGAATCAATCAATGCCTGCTCTTAAATTCAAGGTGGATAATGACCTACATGTAACACTAAACTTAGTTGCTAGACTGACAATTATGATAAAGTAGAAAAGGCTGGAGAAAATTTTGTCCAAGTTTATAACCTTACTTAACTATACAGTTCATATCCATGGAAGGCACAGTTAATGTCAGTTAATGTAGACACATCCATAATTAAAATACAAAACCAACGGCAGAGGTCAAAGCAAAAAGTTAAATAGCATTGGTTAAAAAAAAAAAAAAAAAAAAAAATCAATGTGGGAAGAAAAGAGAGGGAAGAATGTAAAGTGTAAAATTGTTTTTGGCTTACAAAGACACAGGGGATTTTTTTTTTTTTTTTTTTCCATTTGTCACCTACAAATGTATCTAGACAAAAAACAAAATGTTAGTATTTTTAATTTAGACACAAAATATTATATTAAATGGTTAACTCATTATTCAAACTAGATAGCTAGATCTAACCGTAGATACTTAAGCAGGAGACTCTTGAATCTTTCAAAAAGAAAAGAAAAACCAAAAGCACAGAGTTTGTGGCATTTATCACTTCTGAGATTAGAGAAAAACTTGGTACCTGGACATATTTGGCCTCAAGAACCCACACCAAGTTAACAAACTCATCACACCACATTAACATTTTTCTTATTTGCCATGGCATCAATTTACTAAAGTGTAACCACATTTTTAGAATAAACAAACTCTTTTGTCAATAATATGATGGATATACAATTGAAATTTGACTTTTTTTTCATTTGAGTGTTCAATTTTTGCAGCATTTTGAACTGTTGACAATTCTTTTCAGTTGTGTTTGTGTTATGCCAACCAACTGTTCAGTTTTGAGTCCAAACCTAGCAAAACCTTTGAATCTCTAACATGTGCACTTGATTGTGGCATTATTCACTATAAGCAGCCATTTAATATTGTTTATGATTTACTCTTAGTGACAGTTTCCAGTTGGGAGCAAGTTTTAGTGATAATATTATTTGTCAGTATAGCCCTATAAGTATTAGATGCATGTTAGTGCTTCTTGTGGTTAAAAAAACAAAAAAACAAAAAAAAAAAAAAAAACAAAAAAAAAAACACAACTAAAAATGGGATTAAAATAATAAAATAAATACTTTAGTAAACAACTATCATAGGGACATCATTCTGATGCCATGGGAAAATATGTCTAAATGTTACAACAACACCTGACTGGTTTAAAAGCCTTTTTTGGGGGGGGGGCTTGGAAACATAATTGAAGTCAGGAGATAGCTACCTGAGATACAACATAATTAGATTCAACATAATTAATTAGATAGCCTGCTCCACTAGTTTTAAAAGAATCATCTTTACCCTGCAACATTAGGGGCAAAGCCTCTTTTAGAGCCATGGTTGGAAAGCTTAAATAGTGTAGCAGGTAATTAGGAGTAGGTGAAGCCAATCACCAGAATATGTGATATAAGTAAACAGCATTCGGGTGGCCATATGGGTCAAAACTTGAGTAGACATAACAATGGCATAGTACTTCAAGCAGATTAATAATCAAACCTTATCTAGTTATTTTATTTATTGAAATACATGTGATAGATGGACGCAAACAAAATAATAATAATGGAGGAGCAAAGCACATGGCGGGGAAAGAAAACGTTAATTCATTGTTAATGCACTTGGCACCTACACTCGCTAAACTGTTTTTTAGGAACACCTGCACACCTGCTCATTCATGCAATTATCTCATCAGCCAATTGTGTGGCAACAGTGCAATGGACAAAATCATGCAGATATGGCCCAGCAGCTTTGGGTAATGTCAGAATGGGGAACAATAATGGGGAAAAAAATAATAATAATAAAAAATAAATAAATAAGAGTTCAGTGACTTTGATTGTGGCACGATTGTTGGGACCAGGTGGGCTGGTTTGAGTATTTCTATAACGGCTAATCTTCTGTGGTTTTCGCACATAACAGTCTCTAGGGTTTATCAGAATGGTGCAATACAGTCAAAACAGTGAGTGGCAGTTCTGTTTATGGAAATGCCTGGTTGATGAGAGCTTAATGGAGAACAGCCATAATGGTTCAAACTGACAGAAAGGCTACAGTAACTCCGATAACCACTCTGCACAGTTATGGTGAGTAGAAAAGCACTTCAAAATGTATGAAATGTTGAATCTTGAGGTGTATGGGCTCCAACAGCAGAAGACCATGTTTGGTTCCATTTCTGTCAGCTGAGAACAGAAAGCTGAGGCTGCAGTGGGGACAGGCTCACCAAAACATGACTGTTGATGAAAAGTGTGGTCTGGACTGATTATTCCGGATTTGTCAAGGCACACAGATGGTTGGATCAGAATTTGGCACCAACTGCGTGAATCCATGGCCCAAACTCTCCTTGTGTCAACGGTCTAGGCTGGTGGAGGTGGTGTAATGGTGTGGGGTGGTGTAATGCTTTCTTGGCACACATTGGGTCCATTAATATCAATCATCAGTTGAATGCCACAGCCTATTTGGGTATTGTTGTTAAGTGCATCCCTTCATGGCCACAATTTACCTATCTTCTAGTGGCATGAAAACGCAACATGTCACAAAGCAAATGTTGTCTCAAACTGGTTTCATGAACATTTACACAGTTACCAGATCTGAATCCAATCGAACACCATTGGGATGTGGTAGAACAGGAGTGTCACAGCATGAAAGTGAAAATTAAAAATCTGTAGGAACTGTGTGGTGAAGCAATCATGTCAACATCTCGAAGGAATGTTTCCAACATCTTGTGGAATCCATGCCATGAAGAATTTAGGCTGTTTTTCATAGTGTTCCTAATAAAGCATTCGGTGAATGTATTTGCAGTATCTCTCTTTACAAAAAAAAAAAAAAAAAGAGAGATGGTTGTTTTTGTCTTAAAAACATAATTTTTGTTATATAGTTTGATAAAGACATTTGCACTGTATGCTACACAGCAGCTCTAACAGTAGATCTGGCTGTAAGTCAAATCACAGGTTTATATTATTGCATTAGTTTTGATGCATTATCTTTTCTACACAGTTTGTAAATCAATGTTTGTGTTGTCTTTTCTTTTTACATTTACAAATTTTGACGGTCATTTCGTCTTCTAGAAAACATGGCCTAATCCTTGATATAATGCACAAAGGCCTACTGGTTGAAGTAATGTCTTGCTCTTGCTTTCATTTGGATGCAGTTTTGACTTGTCCTTGACCTCCTTAAAGACTAGGTCTTGACTCAATCTCGCATAGTCCTGCTTTTGGACTTGACAAAAGAAGCCTTAACTACAACCATAGGTTTACCAAGCTTAGACTTGAACATCCCCAATCTATAGGACTCCTTTGTTATCCATTAGGATTAATGTGAATGCCATAACTGTGAATGATTCTATGAGGTATGTGTTTGCTGGCCATTTTAATCTTAATTGAGTCCTTTTCCACAGTTTTTACACAGTCTAATAGGTATCGTCTGAATCACACATTGCACTCTATTATTTCAGAACGGCTTAGAGAGTTTGCTTTAATAGCCAAAGAGAGGATGTACAAATGAAATGACCACCTGCATTGATTTGCTCTCAGTGGAGGTGGCATATCATACATTATTCAGGGACAATACTGTAAATGATAGCAGCGAACACCTCTGAGGTCAGACAGGTAGGAAAGAAATGAGGTGGGCTGATGGCAAGAAGTCACAGCCTGTCGGTACTCCAATCCCTCAGTGATTTTATTATTAATTCCCAGTAGCGCCTGCATACTGTGCTGTGCCCAAGCTAACATAGAAACTATTTATACAGGTTAAAGAGATCAATTAGATTGTGAACCTCCACACACTATAGTAGTCTTCTTCACCTAGTTACCCATACATTTATCGGCACAGGATGGCCTGATGAGGCAGAGAAAAATTGCCCACTATGGGATATTTACTTGAGTAAAAGAGTCAATAAAAAGCAAAATGTTTTATGATATATTTAGTGGAAGACGTCATGGAAAATGTCATGCTCAAACCAGCTCTAAAGGAAAGTTTTGCTGCAATTTGTTTTTATATTTTTAATTACTTTACATGGATGTTCAGTAAGTAATAAAGCATGGTGGGGTGTGACTGTGCTGTGATTGTGCCCAACACAAAACTGGGTTACTGTTACCACCCCAAAGTTTATATATTTTTTCCACTAACAACACATCCTGTAATATTGAATTCTTGCATGAATGAATCTGTATTTTTTTTTTTAGCCATTTATAGTTTCATATAGTGGACCATACACAAAACAAGTTCCAGTTAACACCTATGAAATCATGGCTATAAACAGCTGTTCCATCAGCAGCTTCTCTTCTATTTCTTTCTCTTTAAGATAAAAAGTGCCGTCAGTCATGTTACTGAGAAACAACAACCCTCTGTCCTGAAGACTTTCCCATGACAGAAATCCACAAAAATCTTTCAGTCACTTTATCAGCATCATATAAGGCTGCATTTCACTGCAGGTGCACATATTCTTATCAGATTTATTTCCACATATGAATGAGGCCTGAAACAGATCTGAGAATATCAGAATCCGTGTGCTTTTATCCTGCTTGCACGTTCATGGGTCATATCCGATCTGTGCCACATGGGGGAAAAAAATCGGAATTGGGTCACTTGAACCATGTAGTGTAAATGCGGCCTAAATGGAGCTGATGTCACGTGACATCTCACTATGTAATATATCAGAGTTTTATTATCCCAAATCATATTAGATGAGCCGATTGCATAATTTTCGGCACTATGAACATTTGATTGGACAAATCCCATATTAGTATTGTATAGTGAGATCAGATCACTATTACTAATGCTTAATTATGGGATGTCTGACCGCTCTGTGGTGAGTTTTGATTCTAAACCAAGAAGGTGTTGATGGTGGTAGAGTACTCAGACCACACTGATCAGTCTGTCCAGCTACTAATCCACTATGTACCACTGATCAATATGACAAAATTTCTCTTCCTTTAGTCTAAATGTATGTAGTGTTTTGCTTAAGTATTCACCCCCTTAACGTTTCCACATGTTGTATTTTTTTTTTTTACTTTCAACGGAATTAGGGAGTCCAAACATGTTAGAGCATGACAATGCCCCTGTGCACAAAGCGAGGTTCCTAAAGACATGGTGTGCCAAGATTGGTGTGGAAGAACTCGAGTGCTCTGCACCTCAACCCCTCTGAATACTTTTAGGATGAACCGGAATGCTGATTATACCCCAGACTTCTTTGCCTGACGTCATTAATACTCTTGTGGCTGAATGAGCAAATCCCCACACCCACACACCAAAATCTAGTAGAAATCCTTCTACTAGAGGTTATTACAACAGTAAATGGGGACTAAATCTGGAATGGGATGTTCAAAAAGCACAGCATACAAAAGCTCAAAAACATGAGTGTGATGTTCGGGTGTCCAAATACTTTTGGTCATGTAATATATGTCATGAAGCTACGCAAAATAATCTATAATATTCAAGTTGGGGAGAATAACCAATATCATTTGCAAAAGCATTTACACAAAAAGCCATAAAAGGTTGCATAAATTGCAGAAATATTCACCTCATTGGCATGGAAACTTTAAATTAGTTTAAAAAATAATAATTTAAATGGAGTCCACCTGTGTGCAATTAAAGTGTCATGTAACCTCAATATAAATACACCTGGTCCTGGGAAGGTCTAGAGTTTGCTAGAAAATATACTGAAACAAACAGCATCATGAAGACCAAGAAAATATTCCGACAATTCCAGGACAAAGTTCTAGAAAAGGATCAGATAGGTTTTTGTTGTAAACTTATCCCAAAATTCAGACATCCCTCAGAGCACCATTAAATCCATGATTTTAATAAATGGAAAGAAGATGGTACAACTATGACTTTGTCTAGAGGAGGCCAGACACTAAAAGTCGATGTCCATACAAAAAGGGTAACCAGATTCATGCAGCTAATTCAGATTGCTTTATGTTTAATACCCTAAAGTATTACTCTCCTCATTACTGCATTGTCCCAAACCCTGATGCTTGCTTACAAAGCCAAAAATGGCGCACCAATCTGAAGACACACCTGTTGAACCTCACTTTTAAGCACTGCTTAACTTATTCTTTAAAGCATACAGACGATCTTCATCAAGACCTTTCTTCTTCCTGGTGCTCAGGGGGTGGAATGAACTTCTTCAAGACCTTTCTTCTTCCTGGTGCTCCTGGGAAAAATCCTCAACCTGTCCTTTGTTTTCTTATCTGTACTAACTCCCACACTAGCAGGGTTTTAGCTTCATGGTATTCATAGACCCTGAACTGTTTGTAATCGGCATTGTATAAGTGTGAAGATAGGCTGTCTGCATAAAAACTGTAAATGGCAAAAAAAACAATTATGCACAACTTTCTACATAATCTTTGTCAGTAAATTATATTTTGACAGAATATCTTTTAAATGAATATCATAATGTATTTTCTCTACATTGAAAGCTACAGCCCAGAATTGTGTGTTCTTGTTCAAATAGGTGTGCTTGAAAACTTCTGCCATCGTAGAAAATTGGACACGCAATAAGTGTGTCCAATCAGGCAGCCCTTGCTACTGCTATTGCCTAATGATAGTTTCTCTTTTTTTTCAAGATTTGTGACATTTCAGGATTGAAATGATATCACAAAGAAAGATATCTCAAATAATTTCTCATTACGCATTATGTAAAGAGACAATTATTAGATCAGTGTGTTATTTCCACAGTCTTTGTCAAAAACATCAACAAGCTAACATTATCTCCTTCACACCCACCACATAAGCTACACCGAAGATAAGCAATGCTTCAAAAGTAATAGACACTAATGGCTAGCTTGCTAGCAAAGAAACATCATCTACACAATGATAAACGGCAAGAATGGATGAGAAGAGATTAATAAAAGAGATTCAGAAGTTTATGGATTTATACGGTCCCAAAGACCCCAATTATAGACACAGTGTTGAAGAGGAGAGAGCTTGGGGGACAATAACAAGTCTTTGACTAGGTTTCTACGTCCTTCTGCTAGAAATATGCCTCAATGGCCACATTATACCTTTCCTTCTAGTTGGAACTTATAGCTGTACTACTTACAGGCTATTTTTGTTAGGATGGCTGAAAATTGATAGATACATTCAAAAACATTTATTTATAAACATATAACATTAGCATGAATATACTATATAGGAGCTTGAACACATCCCAGAACATTATTCACCAGGCAGTTCTTGGATATGATCTGTTTGTAGAACAAGCTATCTATGTTTATTTGATTTTTGGCAAGAGTGACCCAATTTTTTTTAATAGCAGCAAGTTTAATAAAGTTTTAAGATTTTAGCCTGTTTTGTCTTTTGTAAACATGTACAATTGTTTATATTGAACCTTCAAACTTGATCTTATGACAGACTTTGTACAAATTGACGTTAATGAGGACTTGATTGGATTTGAATTCATAGAAACGGTACAAACCCTAATGTTGATACAAACACAGCTATTATTTGTTTTCTGTTTATAATTTGGCACAGACCTTGAAAGATGTTTCTCTAGCTTTGTCAACTCACATAAGATAGAAACTTTGCTTAAAAGGTCCGCAGAGCATCTATTTGAGTCCAACACAAGCTAAGGAGCTGTAGAATGGCAGGAATTAAATAAAGTTATGTTCTGCAAATTGTTATTTGTCATTGAATTTAATCAAATAAAAAAATACTTTTTTTACCAGCATACATTTTTTTTTTTTTTCCTTTTGGTTTTTTTTTCCAGGGCATAGTGTTAAGGTTTTCATTAAATAAATAAATAAATAAATAAATAAATAAATAAATAAATAAATTCCGAGCTAGTCCATGCTCACCTCCGGGTCAAATCCAAATGCAGATACAGGTATAAATATTTGTAGTATTTAACAAATCGAAACAGTAACAGTGGCATTACCCCACTAAGGGTGGTCTCAGGGTCTCAGATAATCAATTTTATATTTGTGTTAAAACTTTTTGGTTTTATCACCTTGGAAAGTACTTTGCTTTAAAGAATTACTTTGTGTCTTGCACTGTATATACTGTATCTTTAATAAATCCTTATTCAAATTTATAAGAAATGTCACAATTATAAATCTCTCACACTTGCTCCTCTATCTGCAGGTAAATCCAGACAGCCTCAGTTATGTTTTTTATGTGAAACGTGGTCCATTATTTAATAATTCATTATATAAGAAAATGAGCTGTAAGGTTTTTCTTCAGAAAATGTTTGTCTGGAAACCAACAAAATATAAGCATTAAGACAAAATATGTATTACAATATCTTTCACAGTCCTGTATACATATATAAAGTGCATGTATATAAAGCCTCCCATCATTTTATTGCCTTCTTGATGCCTTTCTATTTTTCAAATGACCTATCAATATACGCCATCAAACAAACTCAGACCATGACATCATCAGCCACTGGACTGCCAAGAAAAGCATATTGAAATGACCAGCCTATCACTCCATGATGGTTTTGACATCAAACTTCAGAAATAAAATGGTCTCTAAATTTCCCAATGTTCTCTCCCTGACCCCAGAACTCACCTGAATAAATCAGTCTTTCCTGCTCTGCAGAGCCCAGGACCCTGAGGAGTCAGAAAGAGAGAGTGAAAGTGAGAGAAAATAGAGGAATGTTAGAAAAGCAGTGTAATAAACTCCAAATTAGCCTCATTTGAGCATATGATCTGCTAAGCAATCGTTGCGTTGAAAATATTTAATTTAATCCACTACCAATGGATTTTTAAACAATTATTAATTAAGCTAATATTTAATTCAACAACAATTCATCTTACAAACACAAAAAGGGGAGAAGAAAAAAAAAAAAAAAGATTGTCAAATTACTATTGTAAACTCATTTTCCGAACTGTACTTTTTAATTGCACAGGAATTTTAATGGGTGCATAGCGCAAGGCCTCCCAGCTGTTAATATCAACATGTCGAGTTCACTAATGGCAACAAATTTTGCTTCACTCATCTCTCCATGCCCACAGCACTGATCTCCATACTAACTAGCAGAATGCATTATAGTGCTCATAAATCCGGCACGCCGTGTGCACGAGCATATTCCCACGCAGAGAGAGAGAGAGAGAGAGAGAGAGAGAGAAAGAGACAGACAGAGGGAGGAAAGGGAGGGCAAGGGAAAGAAGGAGGCTCTGGCAAGCCCTGGTGTGTCAAAGCTGGGCGCGAGAAGCACACTGCCACCCCCACTAAGATCTTTTTTGAAGTCCACCCGGATCCCAGTGCCATCTGGATGGGCTATGTGTGGCTGGCCCAGATCGGAATGCTGCCAGCAGTCCCCGATAGCACAATATGGCCCTTTCTTTAATGAACTACTAACTGTCCGCTTTTTAAATCGAAGTGACATTTTAGCCCTTTATCAGTGACATTTCCAAGGGCCGACACATCATCCGTTTATTTGCATTTCTTTTTCTTGTACAGGATCCTACCCTTGCATAAAGGGATGTTCTTAAAGCTGCTATATTCCTTTTCATGTTTCCTCGGTGTGCACATGTTTCGGTTAGCTATTTCTGATAATAAATAGTATGAGCGCAGTACATTTACTACCTTATCTCTTTGGCTCTGATAAACAGCTAAACCTAAATAAATATGGGCAGTCACTGAAGAGACGTACTGAAACACAGCAAAGCAGCTATGTGCAGAAGCCTTAAATACCCTGCTGAATTGTAGCCCAAGCTCTCAGAAGCTGCTTCATTCCTCCTTTCTCTGAGTGCAAACAGTCAGGGCCCACATTGGCAGGTAACAGCAGTGAACTGATGCTGCATTTAAAATGTGTGGACTTTACATATTTGAATTTCATTTTCAGGCTAATGCCAGGGCAAACATGCTGCAGGTAATGGCAGGACTACATGGAGTATTGAGGCCTGTGGTGGCAGGAGCAAACGCAGCCTTGCACTCTCTCTTGATATTTCAATTATTCACAGGTAAAATTATACTTTTAACATGAGGTGATTATTCAAGCACAGGTTTTAAAACTAAAATAGAAATAACATTAAAATAAAAAAGGATTTAAGACATCTAGATAAAAAATAAAATTACAGATGGCATAATGCCACTTTTTCTTTTCCCGTACACATACAGATACCCATCTGATACTGGTTTTCTTTAAAAACTACATGTTTAATTTATTTATTGATTTTTTAACTGTAGCATTTCGGAATGATATTAAAAGTGTGGTTATACTGAATTTCGTCATGGCTGTGATTCAAGCGTCGGTACGAGCCAGCAGCATGAGTGCTAACCGCATGATTGCAAGCGCGATATTGCTTTTATATAACAGTTCTATAAACACGAAATTAATATCAAGTAACTGATATTTCAGACACAATATGGCCAAATGTTCCATTTGTGCTCCGCTAGAGAAAATAGATCCTGAAGCCGCACTCACTTTATAGCACGTCCGCTACCTGGCTAGCTGGCTCACATTGATTTTATACATTCCTGGTGCTTCGAGGAAAAATCGGCTTCCCATCGTCCATTTCATCTCTATCGGACAAACTTTCATATTTGAAGTCACAAGTAATATTCATGAAAAGTATTGTTTGCCATGTTCACTGATGTTACTAACCCTACTGTAGTAAATGTTTTGAAACAGGAAGTGGATTTTTTACACGGTGAACACAGACTAGTGGAGCGAAACGTCCTGGTGAGGGTATAGTAAATATAAGCACTCTTGGAGTGCCATTTGATCCTTTTTGTTACAGGATCCAATAATTGATATATTTTGACATGTCTGATCCGCATTTTTTTTGTTTGTTTGTTTGTTGCTGGTATCCGCTTGATATTGTTGCTGGGTATTAAACTGGTGCCATTAGTAAAAATCAAACAATATAAAACCGTGGATGGCTCAAATAAGTAGCAAAAATAAGTCTAATGACTAGAGGTGCACTGATGTATCGGTACCAATTGATACCGATTATTGTCCGATAAAGGCAATTTTTCACGCTATTCGCCATCAGCCAAGAGTTTAAAAACATCCGATCAGGGACGATTATATCCTGTCAATCAAAAGAGGGCGGGAAAACACATGGATTTCATGCTGTGTGTAAAGATGATGTGTCTTGTGTGGAATGATGAGAAAACTGCGGTTTGTAAGCTCTGCACTGCATGTTAATGTATGAGTGCTTTTACACCGGATGCTGCAGCAGTGAAGCGTGAGTTTCGGCGTCGAATCTAAGGTTTTTTTGTCTACTCGAGCTACTCGCACTGAATTAAAGCGCCAGTACACCGTTGAAAGATTTAAATAAAGATGGCTTGACAAAAAGGTATATATTGAACAGAAAAATATATTTCTAGAGTAGTGTATTTCATGTCCAGTTAATGTTAATATATAAAAAGGTTTATATTATATATGACCAGTTTGATGTTCAGTGATGGAGTAGAAATGCTTTTGTTTGTGGTGAGTGAATGTGAGACTAACCGGAGGTTTTTATTTATTTATTTATTTTTTTTTTAGATTTCAGTCAATTAATTCTGTTAATATGAATTAATAACATGCAATAAATTAAGAAATCTTTCTTTAATCTTCAGAATTTTGTTCGTGTTAATATTAATTAGAGTAATGTGTTTTCTATTTGAGTGAAACAACTTGTTGAAATGGAGAGAGTTTTTATTTGCATTTCTTTCAGAATTGTGGAATTAATTATTATTAATTTAAAAGAAGGTATAAAAGGCAGAACTATCGGTATCGGTTATTGGTATCGGCCGATATCACTCTGAATAATCGGTTATCGGTATAGGCTAAGAAATTTAGTATCAGTGCATCTCTACTAATGACAAACAGGAAGATTGATGTGCACAGTTGATAGATAAATAAATAAATCAAATTCCAATAGAATCTGCTATAGTGTACACTTTCTATACTACCCTGCAGTATTTTCCTCTCTATGCCCTGCTGACTGCCTCTAATTACACTGCTGACTCATCTATAGACACTCTGTCCAGCCTTAAGCATAAGGGGGACAATTGAACATGAATCCTATTGTAGTGAGATTTGTCTCTTTAACATGGCCCTTGAGGTCACCCTAAGGCTACTCTGTTTACAGACTATGGACAACAGGGATTAGGCAAATATCATTAACGCATGCAGTAATACAACTGGATCTGATTTATGAATGAAGATAGCATTCAAATTACTTGCCAATGTGCATCCAATACTGGAACGGAGTGTAAGAGAGGGAGAGGGGAATGATATCACTTCAGCATAGAGCTCATAGTACTTGATGGGAACAAAGCTATTTGACTAAGTGGTTGAACATAGAGGGGTTTGCCTTCCTATTATAGTCGAGTGTTATCATGATCCCTCGTTGGAGATGACAAGAGTGGCGAGAGAGAGAGAGCGAGAGAGAGAGAGAGAGAGAGAGAGAGAGATGAAGTTGCGTAGTGCTGGACAGTATAATTGGTGGCTCTTTGTTGGTTCAGTCTTGATACCTGTTCACAGTAAAGTCTCGTTAATGAGTAGGAAAAAAAAGTGAATTCCCATCACTTCTATTGAATGTAGGTATGTGTGTGTGTGTGTGTGTGTATGTGTGTGTAAGAGGAGGTCTATGCTCTGCCTCTCACTCTTCCATACAGGAGACGAAGGCTGACTGAGGGAGCCATCACACAACATGGCGAGGATCTCTCTTCATTAATCATAGTCATTAATATTGATTTAGAGCAAGGAGCCCCCTCTGCTGGGTAACCACCACATTTTCACACACAACCTCCTCACTGCTCTCCTGCTCGCCGCCTTTTCCTGTTTGGTGCACCACTCGTTCTTATGCATTGCATCTGTTTAGACACTTTTTAATGCATCCATATTCTACAAAAATGGTAATGATGGCAGGGAGATTGTTCTGATAAAAGTTCTCTTTACCTTTTAATTCCAAACTGTAGCAGTGGAGAACAGGAAATGTCCTTAAGGACAAGCAGAACTATAAAATTAGTGCTGTTCTTGTACAGGCTTCCAGCTCCTATTGTTTTTCTATTTATTTATTATTATTTTTTTTTTTCCATTTTCCCAATCCTATCTTACGGCGAGTTCCCGGAGCCTGGTCCTCTTCCCTTTATTGTGAGAAACGTTAATTGAAAGGTGTGCTGTGTTGCCGGTTTGTTATTCTTGCTGGCTTTTCCTTCAGGACTTTTTTGTTGTTGTTGTTGTTGTTGTTGGTTTGGCTGAAGTGCTGACAGACTTACATAGCGTGACTTCCTCTGCCACTCCAGACATTTAGAAAAGAGAATCATTTACCCACAGTGTTTAAAAAGATTGAATTAATCTTGATCATGTCCTGTCTTCAGTGCACTTGCTGTTGTTGTTGATTATGACGGCTAATAATAATAATAATAATAATAATAATAATAATAATAATAATAATAGATTTTTATTCTGAACATATAATATAAATGCTTTATTTTTTAGCTCACTATCATTCTTTTGATAGTTTAAATATTTTTTAATGCATATATTACATATAAAGCTTTATCATCAGACTCTTAAATCTGTCCAACCTCCCAAACAGCGCTTCCACATAATACACACATTGTCCTTGCCACCTGTCTGTACTTATCATTAACAGCAGAGCGGTTATGAGTGAGTTGCTCGACGGATTCGTGTTGTCATTACAGGCTTTGACTGCTGTGTTATTGCAACAGTGACATGCACTTACACACTCAGTGACAGAGTTCAACCCTCAAACAACTCCAAAACAAATGTAATATCCGGTATTTGGAGCGAGTGAGCGAGAGAGAGGGATGAATAAACACTGGCTGATATGGGAAAGGATATATGAGATTTCTGACAGCGAAATTATTGGTGGAGTCGACTCCCCGACACGCCAGGCATAATTTGTGTCAATCAAATTACATTTACCGTTGTGTCGTTCCTGGAGCTGCGGTAATTTCTCATATTGTCTTATTCTTTTTTTTTTCTTTTTCTTCTGATGCCCAAAATCCATCATATCTGGGAAAATGGATAAGTGCTCCACAACACTCATATTGCCTGCTCTCTCTATTATGGCGTGTTGTCATCGGATCTGCAGATGAAAGTTTTGACTAATAAGAAGAGCTGAGCTCTACGGACTTTAGTTTCCAGTTTGTGTTCTGAGACTTTTTTCTTTTTCTTTTTTTTTCCTTCCACAGGGAACGCGCATCAACAGGCGGGTTTGACATTTACCATTTTCTGAAGCGGGCCAAGCACTGTTCCTCATCTTAATAATTCTCATTTTACTTGCTTGCTGAGAATTTACATTTGTGTTTCTATTACTCTTATTCAAGCTAGCTGAACCCTTTTCTTACAATGTGATACTTAACGTTGTATTGTGTCTGTTTCTACAACATCTGGTTGGCTGCACTCACTTATTTTATTTAACATTTCACCCATCCTCTTCAGTATGCCACACTCCAGTCCTCTTTAATACACTGCCTTTCCTTCTGTTCTCGAATGAAATTAAGAGGCATGAACTTTGACAGCCTCCGCCGCCGTCTGTGTCCAAGCATGTCACACTGCATAATGATTACAGTACAATTGTGTGATATTATTCAAAACAGGTCTGGAGAAACGAAAGATAAACCTGGGGTTATGGCTACTTCATTAGAGCGGTTGATAAGGTAGCTAATCAGTGGCCGAACAAATGTCATTACATAAATTATGATTGCGACTTTGATGCATATTCCCACAGAAGCATATGATCCACAGTGGTGTTCTTGGGAAGAGATGAAAGATAAAATATTTATTCTCTTATTACTGAAGGCACTGGTGTGTGTGTGTGTGTGTGTGCGTGTGTGTGTGTGTGTGTCTGTGTGTATGCGTGTGCGTGTGTAGTTGCTAAAAAACAGATTTTGTGGCAGCCTAAAAGCGAATGTCTACCTGCATTTGTGGAGAGAAAAAAAAAGTATATTTATTGAATATTATTTTAATTTTGTTTTCATTTTCAATTGTACAAAAGCATTTGTTTCGTCTTTACAAAGGAGATATCTCCCAATAATTGGTCGAAACGAATGCTTTTGCACAATTGAAAATGAAAACAAAATCAATTAAAATTTTATAGAATAATATTTATTTATTGATTTATTGATTGATTGATTGTTCAAGTGTGGTTTGGTTCAGAATGGTGCAGGGGGTGTAAAATTCAAGCCCACACTGATGACATCACTTGTCACACATTCTTGCTATCTGCTGGTATGACATCACTTCACGGCCAGCTAGTGTGTAGAGCTCTCCAAGGCCCATGTCTGAGGTGTGTGTGTGTGTTTGTGTGTGTGTGTCTATGTTCACATCATGTTGTTTTGGCCCCAGGCAAAGCTGAGGGCTGTGGGGACATCCCAGGTGCAGCAGGAGGGGCTGGTTTTGATGCCATTACAGTACCAGACACTCTCACACAATAAATACCGATTCAAAGATTATCAGCCAGGAAATAATGCATTTTATTTCTCTGTACTTCTTCTCACTTTAGTTTAGTAAATATTACCATCATTCCTTAGTTCACGTGCAGTATTGATTAGTATCTGAAGTTACAAAATAATAATAATAATAATAATAATAACAACAACAATTATTATTATGATAATAATTAACTATCATTTAAGACGCTTTAATTCAAGAACACTCAAGTGCAGCCATGATTTGTTTTAAAGCCTCATATGATGTAGTCATTATGTAACAATTTCTTAGATTTTGTAGTCTAGAGGAGAAGCAGCCAGACACTCTGCACCACAAACTAGCCCACTGCCCTGCAGCATGTGGCTGAGACTCTTTGCCCCCTAGGCAGGACTGAAACATGGCCCCCAGGCCACACTGAAGGGCCTGATCAGCACCACTTCTCGCTCTCATGCTCTCTCTCTCTCTCTCTCTCTCTCGTTCTCATGCTCTCTCTCTCTCTCTCTCTCTCTCTCTCTCTCTCTCTCTCTCTCTCACTCTTTCTCTCTAGCCCTCTTATTCCGAGTAGGCACATCTGGCATGCCAGAGTAGATTCTAGAGGGCATTGCTACTGCTATCATTCGTGCTCTATCGATACCATAGTCAAGCATACTTTTGAGCACACGGTGAGATCGGGCATTTCCCTGCAGTGTATTACATTGATTAAACCTATGTGGCAAAATGTTAATTTATACATGTTTGCAAATGTAATTGGAAAGGTTTAGCGATTTAGTTAGAAAGCACGCCTACAGACAGAAAGAGAAAGACAGCGGAGAAGAGAAAACAGATTTGTTTTCCTTCAATTTTGCTGCGCTCATCAAGCTGTGGATCAATAGCAGTGAGTTTTTGAGGGAGTTTCAGTGGGGGTTAAGTTTTGACAGTCCGTGGTTTAGTATGATTCAAGCTTGCCTGGGAGAAATACGATCGATTCACCTGAAAAGCCGCGCAGGGAATTTCAGTCAATAAAACCCTCCATGTGTATTTTTACTAACCAACATTTAATAATGCAGCTAAAATGCAGAGGATTAAGTCAATTACACTATTTAGGCATTCAGAAATAATGATTCCTGCAGGTAAATCAATCTGTTCTTATCCAATAGATATGCTTATCAGTTTGAATCAGGCTAGAGACAACACATGAATTTGTGTGGAGTGAGGGAGGGAGAGAGTAAGTGAATATTATGGGGAGTGAATGACTGTTACTAACTGGGGAAGTGAGTAAAAGTTAGGGAGGGAGAGAGTGAGTGAGGGACTGAGTGAGTGAGTGGATATTATTGAGTGAAGGAGTGAGTGTTACTGAGTAAGTGAGAGAGAGTGAAGGAGTGAGTGTTACTGAGTGAGTGAGAGAGAGTGAAGGAGTGAGTGTTACTGAGTGAGGGAGGGAGTGAGTGAGTGTTACTGAGTAAGTGAGAGAGAGTGAAGGAGTGAGTGTTACTGAGTGAGGGAGGGAGTGAGTGAGTGTTACTGAGTGAGTGAGAGAGAGTGAAGGAGTGAGTGTTACTGAGTGAGTGAGGGAGTGAGTGAGTGTTACTGAGTGAGTGAGAGAGAGTGAAGGAGTGAGTGTTACTGAGTGAGTGTGAGAGAGTGAAGGAGTGAGTGTTACTGAGTGAGGGAGGGAGTGAGTGAGTGTTACTGAGTGAGTGAGAGAGAGTGAAGGAGTGAGTGTTACTGAGTGAGTGTGAGAGAGTGAAGGAGTGAGTGTTACTGAGTGAGTGAGGGAGTGAGTGAGTGTTACTGAGTGAGTGAGAGAGAGTGAAGGAGTGAGTGTTACTGAGTGAGTGAGAGAGAGAGAGCGAATGTTATACTGTAAAACATTTCAGGTGGTAAATGAGAAATGCACCTTGAAGATACCCGTTATTTCAACTCAAAAAGTTATGTTTTAAAACGAATTACAAATTGGCGTTAAAGAGAAGAAATAAGTTCACATAACGTAATGGGGCTATCATGTTTTACAGTGTACTAAATGATTTATTATTATTATTATTATTATTATTATTATTATTATTATTATTATTATCATCATCATCATTATTACCATCACCACCGGTGGAAAGCTGACAATGTAATTTGTTTGGTGTTTAAATATATTAAATCGAACCCTGTGTTGATCCACGTTTACCTCCTCAGCTCATGTTTGTGCGTTTCTGTGTGAATGTGGAGTGACAGCAGGTATTTAGAGACACGCACAGACACAGACACACAGATGCTCCTTGTGCTCCTCCTGCCTCTTGACTGGGCTACATCCATCCAGATGGCACATGAGAGGCACATCCTGCAGGTTGGTGACAAAAACATGGGCACTGCTGTTTTCTCGCTGCACAGACACTCGAGCGGCGAGCCCCGTTTGATTCCAGCCCTGACGCGACACATGAAAGAAGACGGCAGGACATCCTGCCGAAGAAAGAGCATCAGCAACACGCTCTGCACCTATCAGCCATCAAAGCGCCTGTGCATGTGAAGTATTTGCCACTGCTGTTGTCTTGAAGAGAAGGAAATAAGAGGCACTTGCTGGAGACAGACAGACTTATATGTTACACAGCAGAGGGCTTTTGTTGCCCAAACTGACTTTTCACATTTAGCTTGATTTTGTGTTTCATGCTGAAAAAAACAAAAAAGACATGAATACAATTCCGTGATTCTTGTAATAGTGAAAAAAAAGTGTTACAAGACAATAAAAGTGAACGAGCACTGACGCTTTAGGAACATATAAATCATAATACACTGTATACTTTATCTGATGGCCTTTTTAACTCAATCTACAAATAATCTATAGCCTGTCATTTGAATTCTTAACAATGTCAAAATGTCAAAAACATTTTTTCTTCAACATGGGGAAAAAAAAAAGCGGAAGAGTCCACTTGAACAACATTGGATTTGAATTAGATGACTTGGACCGCATGAATTTATGGATCATCTATTAAATATCTAAAGCAATAAACTGCTCCATCCAAATGAATTGAATGAAAGAAGGGACTATTCTATAGAAGTAATAATCTATTAAATATCAACAACCAGAAACTACAATAGTAACACTTTACTCAGAGATCCACAATAAAGCCACAGATTAATACTAACCTATTGTTTTCTTGGTATTGAATTAATACACGCACTAATCCTTTGTGTACCAGCATGCAGTATACAGTACTATATTAAATTGATTATTAATGGTAAGAGTTAAGTATTAATATCTTATTAAGTCATACTTTTAATATTATGATGCAGCATTTAAAGATACTTTCCATATTTAAGACATTTGGGCCAATTCACAGTTTGTTGCTTTGAAATCACATGAACCACTTTAGTGATAATGTGAAAGTCTTTATTGGTCACGTATACATTACAGCACAGTGAAATTCTTTTCTTCGCATACCCCACATGTTAGGAAGTCGGGGTCAGAGCGTAGGGTCAGCCATGATACAGTGCCCCTGGAGCAGAGAGGGTTAAGGGCCTTGCTCAAGGGCCCAACAGTGGCAGCTTGGCAGTGCTGGGGCTTGGACCCCCAACCTTCCGACCAGTAACCCAGAGCCTTAACGGTGACCAATGGACTATTTCAATAGTCAACAAATTGGCAGTTTATCTATAATGTGTGTGTATAGATGATTTTATTAAATGAATTGATGTACAGTATACGTACATGCAGGTGATTCCAGCATTGGAAGGTGCAGCATTGTCTGTTTCCTAATGACACATTAAGAAGGATAAAAATGGACTAGCGTGGCCCACAGAGCTGCTATGGTTGTGTCTGGCTGATAGTAAAGGCCTCCTGGGCAACAAGGTGGGCCATAATGCTTTTTCATTCTTAAGTGTGTGTGTGTGTGTTGATAGAAAACCACAGAGGTTCTCCTCTCACAGATTTCCCATAATGAGTACAAGGTGTGTCTGATGAAGTTTTAGAGACCGCTGTAACTGCTGAAATACTGACTCCTAATGACTGGTGTGCATCACTCCATTTGTACAGCTGTAATATTTTCAGAAGATTAATCATGCTCTTTATTGCCTCAAAAGAAATCCATGTTAACAATTGTACATTTGCCATAGCTTTTCTACTATAGTTGACAAAAAATTGCAAAGTAAATTGATGGATAAAAGGAATTTGTTTATCACAGCATTTTATTTTTCTTCTTGATATGTTTTACTGCCAAATGAACACTAACGTGTTGCTTTCAATGTACACTGTGTATAAACTTTTTTTATTTCTTACATCTACTATACTGCATATGTGATCTGGGTAAGAAGAAAAGAAAAAAAAAAAAAAGAAAAAAAAAAAAAAAGGATGTTGCCACAGCTGAATTCAGCAAAGACCCAAAAATGTAAAAGTTAGGGAATACCAATACATTTCTGCCTGTGACGTATTTTGACACCGCTAATTAAAGAAAGTGTAAATAAATGTTTCCAAAATGATGCAGAAATGTTTTTATCTTTACTTCCTTAGTTTGGCGATGAGACAGTTTAATGAGCTGCAAAGTTTTTAGCTGAAAAGTCTGTCAAGTTGCTAGCTATGCCTGATTTACTCACACAGTGAACATCACACTTTGATGAAGTTGGCAGTTACATGCCATACTGAAATATACATTAGTGTAATAGATTCAGTATGTAAATGGTATAAATACTGTAGCTGTTAAATACATGGGATGCTCACAGGCCATGCAGAGATTACAGTGGACAAAGTTCTAAAGATTGAATACAAAATAATAAAAAAAAAAATACAAACAATAAATTAGGAAACAGGCCAGACTGAATGAATTAAACATAGACTTCTGAGTTAAATAAAGTAACTATAAGCATACACACATGGATAGAGCTTGCATTCTATCTATCTATCTATCTATCTATCTATCTATCTATCTATCTATCTATCTATCTATCTATCTATCTATCCACAATGGATATAAAAAGTGTACACTTGTTAAAATGGCAGATTTTTATGATGTAAAAAGAACCATTTCTAACTCCCATCCATCCATCTTCTATACCGCTTATCCTTCCTTCAGGGTCACGGGGAACCTGGAGCCTATCCCAGGGAGCATGGGCCACAAGGCGGGGTACTCCCTGGACAGGTACCAATCCATTTCTAAGTTTTATTGTGGAATTGCAAGCTATAAATTAAAATTGAAAAAAGTAGGAATAATTTTGGAAAAGAAAAAAGGAGATAAATGTACAATAATCTGGTTGTATACGTGTGCACACCGCTAAACTAATGCTTAGTTGAAACACCTTTAGATTTGGGTAAGAGTCAATCAGTTTGGCACATTTTGACATTTTGAACATTCAAACTCATCTCCTGTGCACAGCCCTCTTCATGTCACCCCACAGACTTTCGAGTGGATCGACCGGACTCTGGCTGGGCCATTCCAAAGCCTTGATCTTGTTTCAGTGAAGCAATTTCTTTGTTGATTTCGATGTTTGCTTTGAGTCGTTGTCATGCTGAAAAATGAAATTCCTTTTCATCTTAAGTGTTTTAGCAGTAACATTTTTTTTTCATTTTTTCTTATTTTTCACTAAAATGTTTCTGATTTGTTTATCATTTCATTTGTATACATTGCAATTTCACATTGAGGGTAAAAACATTGAAGGAAACAGTTTTATCTCTCATGATTTATCTTTTTTTTCCATTTTAACATAGATCTATCTATCTATCTATCTATCTATCTATCTATCTGTAGCAGTAAATATCAGGTGAGACAAGTTGACAGTTTTTCTGAGATGATGATGATGATGATGATGATGATGATGATGATTTGAAGTAAATATCTGCTTGTGGCAATACTACAGTTCATAGAAGAATTAGGTGTTATATCTAACTAGGGTTAATGTTTAAATCAGATTCCCTGGATGTCATTACTGAAATCCTGAAGACGTAATTTGCCATAAACATCATAACGTTAAGCTTAGAGTAATTTCAGTGAGATATTTAAATTACAGTGTAACCAACATGTATTAATATAAGCTAGAGAGAGCAGTTGTTGACCGTAAATTGCTTCAGTAGCACAAATCATTCTTCTCTCCCTCGCTGCTCATATTTCTGTGCCCTTGCCCTTGTGCTCTGTGAGCTGTATACACCTTGCAAGTCCAAAACATCAATTCAAAGCAAATATGTGTCTTTGTGTGCGTGTATAGCTTGACATAACGAGCAAGGTGGAGGGGGGTAAAAAAAGACGAAAAGAAGAAACTGATGGCACATTATACGGGCTGTGCTTTGGCAGAAAAACGCTCTGTGCCTTTAAGCAACTCATGAAAAATGAAAGAGATTTGTCTGTCATCAGCATGCACGCGCTCTGACCTTGACTCCAGACAAATCTAATGGGGGTTCTGAATTTTTTACGGGAGAAGGTGGAACTCCACAAGGTATTAAAAGAAAACAATAGTGGTACAGCGGCACTGAGGAAGAGCGAGATAAGTTTTGAGATGCTACTGTAATTAATTTCTGCTTCACAGGCATTGTGAGAAACTCGCACAGACCAAAAAAAAGTGTTTTCTATTCTCTGTCTTCGCACTACAGTTTCTTAGTTTCTATCTCTTTGGGGTTTTTTTTTCTATATTTTTGCACTTTCATCTTTTTTTTTTGTATTGTGGAATTGTTAATGCTGAAAAACACAATGCCTGTGAGGGAGAAAAGAAAACACACACACACACACACACTCAAACAGTGCCACAAGATCACAAATGCACAAATTCTGACTATAGGGACACTGGGGAGACCGAAATCAGGCCAACCATCAGTCCTAATGGGGACAAGGCTTCTGCAGTGATGCTATGGTGGCTTCATTGGGTCATTTTAGTGAAAATGGTGCAGAGTAAGAGTAATAGGTGCACTAGTGATGTAAAGTAAAGTAAAGTAAAGAAGGAGCTCACGGCTGAAGGGCCCTCAGGGGAGTATTGTAGAGGAGCAAGGGGCCTACAGTGGAGAAGCAGGGGCCCCTTGGTCTCATTCCTTCCTTCCTTAACCCCTTCACTGACAAGGTCATTCTGTGAGGAGGGGAGAAAGTAATTCAATCCCCAGACTTATTCAGGGCAAGGCCAGTACTCTCACTGACAACAGTCTCAAATTAGAGACAAACCAGCACACTGAAGCAAACTTTGAGAGAAGGAAAGACAGACACAGAGAGAGTGAGAGAGATATTGAGAGGGAGGGAGAGAGAGAGAGAGAGAGAGAGAGAGAGAGAGTTCAAAGCCTCTGCCTTACACACCACCATACTAATCATATGATGAATACCACTCAGTGACCTCACACGACAGGAATTTGAATCAGAAGTGCAGTTAATATTAGTGACACACAAAGTGCTGTTTAAAATAACACATGATCCTTCAATCAAAAATGAAATGATAAATTGGTCATAAAATCATTACGGTTCTAAGTTTGCATGTCGCGGATTATATATTTTGGTAATATGTGAGATGTATGCACGTGAATGGATTTTCACTGACTACACATTGACACTTTTGTTGCATCTTTGCTTGCTAACTCAATATAATACATAGAGTATGTAGAGAAGCCTTACATACTCTTCTCTCTATTTACATCTATAAAGCTTTATATAGTGCCAATAACTCTGCCGGAGACAGTTATAACATAGCAAGCCGCTTCTGAGGTATTGTTTATGACTTATCATTATGGGCGTGTTATTGCTTGTTGGTTTTGTATGTATTCTATGCAAGCTTCAGAAGACAAATGTGATATAAGCAGTGGGCACAGGCTGGATAAATATATATCAAGGAACATGCTGCTTTAAAAAAAAAAAAAAAAAAAAAATCCACAGTCAATAATGCATGACATTAAAATGGATGTCACAAGAAATTTTGCAATTTTTCTTTTTTTTTTTTTTTTTTTTTTCTGATCAGTATCCTTTGTTGCAATTCATTTTCCAAACTGGGAAACACAACAGTACATCGTACATCTTGCTCAAATTAATGCTATCATGTCTTGTAATCAGTGAGTAGGAAATCATGTTAAATGAGGAGTAAAATTAAACATTATTAGACGAACTGTGGATCTGAGCTGACTATTATTTTCAACGTCACATCATATTACTTGTGATTTTCCCAGCAATAAAAAAAAAAAAGGAAAAACAGTTGCCTGGCTTTTTGGAGTTTATTTGCATGTAAATTCCTGCGAGCAGCTTGCGTCTGCTTCCATTGCTGTCGGCTGTTGGCTGGTTAGAGGCCACTCTTCATGTTTATTAGGCGGCTACGCTGTATTTGGGTTGTGCTTCTATGTAATACACGATCAGGTTGGTTGACTGAGGGAAAGATGATTCCCCCCACCTTCCCCAACTTGCAGTTCACAGGCATTACCATCTTAATAAGGGGGTTGATTTTGCCCCCAGGCTGATGGGAAGGGGGGTGGCACCGGCGCAGGTGTGTGTATATATATATGTGTGTGTGTGTGTGTGTGTGTATGAGAGAGAGAAAAAGCATGAGTAACCCAGGGGTTGTTAGCACAGATCAGTCATTTTAAGGCCAAGAAGAATTGAACGCACCCTATTAAAGAACATTCTATAGAAAGGCTAATGATGGAAGTTGACTGTATGGTTCAATATTGAAATTTGTGTTTTAGTTTCACACTGCACAGCATTTAACCAAGAGCAAAAAAAAAAAAAAAAAAAAAAGTGTTGGCTGAGTGGGGTGCAGGGCTGAAAATGTACTCGTACAACTCTTTTATTCATTGGTCACAAAAATCATCCAAGCACCTTGAACTGTTACAATGCAAGTACAGTATCTCACAAAAGTGAGTGCACCCCTCACATTTTTGTAAATATTTGATTATATCTTTTCATGTGACAACACTGAAGAAATGACACTTTGCTACAATGTAAAGTAGTGAGTGTACAGCTTGTGTAACAGTGTAAATTTGCTGTCCCCTCAAAAATACTCAACACACAGCCATTAATGTCTAAACCGCTGGCAACAAAAGTGAGTAGACCCCTAAGTGAAAATGTCCAAATTGGGCCCAATTAGCCATTTTCCCTCCCCAGTGTTATGTGACTTGTTAGTGATACAAGTTCTCAGGTGTGAATGGGGAGCAGGTGTGTTAAATTTGGTGTCATCGCTCTCACACTCCCTCATATTGGTCACTGGAAGTTCAACATGACACCTCATGGCAAAGAACTCTGAAGATCTGAAAAAAAAAAGAGTTGTTGCTCTACATAAAGATGGCCTAGGCTATAAGACGATTGCCCAGACCCTGACACTGAGCTGCAGCACGGTGGCCAAGACCATACAGCGGTTTAACAGGACAGGTTCCACTCAGAACAGGCCTCGCCATGGTCGACCAAAGAAGTCGAGTGCACGTGCTCAGCATCATATCCAGAGGTTGTGTTTGGGAAATAGACGTATGAGAGGTTGAAGGGGTGGGGGGTCAGCCTGTCAGTGCTCAGACCATACGCCGCACACTGCATCAAATTGGTCTGCATGGCTGTCGTCCCAGAAGGAAGCCTCTTCTAAAGATAATGCACAAGAAAGCTGGGGACCATGAGGGAACCATGAATGCCAACATGTACTGTGACATACTGAAGCAGAGCATGATCAGTATGCAGTATTCCAGCATGATAATGACCCCAAACACACCTCCAAGACAACCACTGCCTTGCTGAAGAAGCTGAGGGTGAAGTTGATGGACTGGCCAAGCATGTCTCCAGAGCTAAACCCTATTGAGCATCTGTGGGGCATCCTCAAACGGAAGGTGGAGGAGCACAAGGTCTCTAACATCCACCAGCTCCGTGATGTCGTTATGGAGGAGTGGAAGAGGACTCCAGTGGTAACCTGTGAAGCTCTGGTGAACTCCATGCCCAAGAGGGTTAAGGCAGTGCTGGAAAATAATGGTGGCCACACAAAATATTGACACTTTGGGCCCAATTTGGACATTTTCACTTAGGGGTGTACTCACTTTTGTTGCCAGCGGTTTAGACATTAATGGCTGTGTGTTGAGTATTTTTGAGGGGACAACAAATTTACACTGTTACACAAGCTGTACACTCACTACTTCACATTGTAGCAAAGTGTCATTTCTTCAGTGTTGTCACATGAAAAGACATAATCAAATATTTACAAAAATGTGAGGGGTGTACTCACTTTTGTGAGATACTGTATATAATTACAGTCCCCTTTGAAATTATTGGCGCTATTGGAAGTCTACAAAAGCATCACAAAGGAAGAAACCAACAATTTGATGTCAATGAGTTGCAGGCTTGGTTCAGTTATTGCAAGCAAAGGGTATGCAACCAAATATTAAGTGTTATTTACCTTAATTTACTTCAAAACGGATCTGTTCCTATACTTTTGCTTGCCTTAAAAGTGTGTGGTCTGATACAAAGGTTTATGTTGTTTAACACATCTAGATGTAAATGTCAGGAAATAAAAGCTGAAATCCTAAACTCTCGTCTTATATCCATCTATTGTTCTCAAACCCAAATGTTTTTGGTGTATAGTGCAATCAAATGAATCGGCCTTGCCTTTCCAATAGTTTCAGAGGGGACTGTAGCTAGTTTCAAATTGTTTACTTTTTGTTCATCTGTCCAAATATCCAAAATATATTTCATTTCCAAAACATATTGCAACTTGCATAGAACTGGGTCGAAACTACCTCATTCAGATACTCTCAAACCCAAGTGTGATTATTATGTTCTCACCTGCCTAAACTAAACACACCAGGGCTTCATTCAAATGGACTAAACACTCGATATGTGAAACCACCCCTGTGCTGTTATGTAGTGTAACATACTCAGTACCGCCAGGATTTTGCGATCGCAGAAAAGAATGCAAAATCAAGCAAGCTCCACAATATCCGGAGGAGCTTTCAGAATTACAGCAGATTTTCCACAGATTTGGGCCAGGACACGTCATGTGACGTCATCACAACGTCAGCATTCAGCCGAAGCACTCGTCGATTCACGTGCGTCGAACACGAGTACAGCTAAAAGGTCTCATTTACCAACAAACATCAGTGCGAAATACAATGCAAAACAACTTCATGCAATTGCAAATTTGCCAAATCCAAGTAGTTTTCTGCAAAAAAAATAAAAAAGCAACAAAAAGTTGTGTCGCATAGTTTGAAAAAAGCCGCAGAAGAATCAAACAAAAAAACTCTGCGTAAATCCTGTACGGACTGAATAGTGAAAGCTCTGATATACATTAAAAATAGCCCAAAACTTTTTACCATTTCATTGTATCAAGTATTTCATCCCATTCATGAATGCTCTTCAATAAATTATGCAGAAATATGAGTTCCGTCACCTCAATAGTTAATCAAAAAGGGCTAGATCTAATTTAAACTTCTTTTCAACACGACTTTCCAAACCCACTAATCGCATTTCCACCACATTGCTGAAATTCCACAGCGATAGAGTGGGAGAGAGGAGCTAGTCTCAGGTGAGAGAGAGCTAATTTCCCGTGCTGAGCTCAGGCCTGATCCACATCTGAACATAAAGCACTGTCATTACACTCTAAAGTGAATAATAGCCGTTCTCTCTTGGCGGCGTAAATTTGGAGAGTGATCTGCTAATCGCTTCCCTCTCCTGTTTGATGGCTGTGCTCCCTGCGCTAAGGGCTCGTCAATAGTGCCTCAGTAATTAACGAAGTGGCATGGAACTGGAGGGAGATCAGACAGCAGGATTAGTTCTGCCAGGTTCTCTGAGAGTCGATACATACTAGAGGCTGGAACTCAAGCTCCTCAGCACACATTTACATACCTACCCCAGATAGTACTTGTAAAAATAAATAAATAAATAAATAAATGACTTTTTTTTTTTTCACGTTCCCTTCAGCTTGAGCAATGTATAATCAGCAGGGTCTTGTTTGGTGTGATGAGAAACAGCTTAGCTTACAAAACTGTTAAGAGTTGTTTTTCCAGATTAAATAAATTTATGAACAAGGAAAGGTCTGGAATGTGTAAGACAAAGCTTGCTTGCCACCTTCTTGGAGATCTGTTCCCTCTTGCAGAGTTTATTTTCAGTCCTAATCTGAATCATCTGGTTCTAATATCCCTGTTCCTGATTAGTATAAGATTTAGTTTGCTGTTTAACAAATTTGGATAAGCAGGACATGTGTAAAAGTCATCTTTTACATGTTATATCATTTTGGAAGATGTTTGGATGTTCTTACAACATTGGCGTGAGTTTATTGAAGCTGGAAACCTTAACATTTCCATAATATTTCCATAATGTCAATTATGTTAAGCATAACAGTATCACAGCTGGAGTTTTTAAAACATTGTTATTTTTAGTGCTATGTTCAGAACATTATTAGAACATTGCACAATGTTTTAATTATGTTCTTTTAAGCCATAAACCCACATACTCCCCATTTTTGTTATATCTCAACAACCCCTAGTGTTTTGAATATGCCTTGATAAAATATTTGTTTAATTTTCTGATCATAATTCATGCATGTGTGTAGATATTGTTTCACTATCATTCTACATCTAGTATATAGTTTTTGAATGATGCCCCGGTTCTGTGAAAGTTTCGGCCAATTAAAAGCTGAACTCTTGCTCAAGTGTTTAAGCAGGTCGAGTAGCGCTTAGCGTAAGTTAAAACCATATTCGCCATTCCTCCATGCCGCATTTATTACAGCTCGTATGTGGCCTGGCAGAGCAGAGCGGTTTTACAGCAGTATCATTATGATGTGGAATAGGTCAGTGTGTGGATGGGTGGAAAGGTGCTTGTGCTGGCTGCAGAGTATTACATGCTTAACCTATCATATACAATTACTGTTTGGAAAAGCCTTCCTAACCTTTAACAAAAACGGCTTAGCCTTTGCGTTTACACAGCTTCAGCCTGACAGTTTGAACAGGGTACAGTGTGAACTGCAGTATAAAAACCCATATGGCCCAATCTAGCTGAATGAAGTAGTGTTTCTGGTTTTAATAATGGTACTTTCCTGTCTGGAAATCGGTTTGTGGGGATTGTGGCATGCTTAAGAGTGGTGGTGGACCTGCAGTTGAAGACAAATGTTAAAATGATAGTGGCAGGGACACAATGTTTAAACAAGGGGCTATTGCGTTTCTAACAATTTATGGTTTTCTGGAGTCCCAAAAGTGTATTTTAAAAAAAGGTAAGATATTGTGTTTGACAAAATTGGACCATTGTGAATGTTCACCTGAGTGCTTTTAATGAGAATTCTGAATGGTTGGAGTGTAAATTAATTTCAAGTGGAATGGTACATACAAAAGGTTTTGAATGGACGCAAGCATTTTAGCTGTGCTGGGGGAAAAAATGGTAACTCTTTAAGGTGCTTATTAATAAATTAAATTACTATTCACTACATTATACCACATTATACCGCAATGATGGTGAATCCTTGATTCTGGTCAGAATGTGTTGATTTCCTATAACTGCAACTCTGACTGTAAATCTACCTGCAAGGTTTATTTTAATGTGCTCATTCTAATAAATTATCATTTCTGTAGTGATACTTGTAGGGCAGACAGTCCACATAAGCAGACTAAAATAAATAAATAAATAAAAAAGATTCATATATTAGAATTTTGTGCTATGTTGATGTAACAATCTCCAGTGTCAGTGCTCTGTAATAGTCAGAGATAAAGCTGTAACTTCAAGTTTTCTGACAGAGGAAATTTCCACAACATTAAATGCAACTATATACGGATTAGAAAGTATATGTCATACTTTAATTAAAAAAAAAAAAAAAAAAAATGTAAGCATTGATGAATTGCTGTGGTATGAATCACACTGTGCAGCATAAACATTGTATATTGTTATATACGTAAAACACACACACACACACACACACACACACAGAGTCTACGCTGTACTGATCATAACGTCTGATCCATCCAAGGTACCTTGATTTGTAAACCTCAAATATCATGTCATATTATTAATAACATGACTATTACCATGGAAAAACTAGGTGAACAGCATCTGTAAGCCACTCACAGTGAGCCCTGGTTGGAAAACAGAGCAGAAATCAGAAAGAAAATGTAGAAGCTTGGATTATATATGAAGACATGGAAATACAGTCTAGTTTCAAATAAACTTTTTTTAGTATGGACCTGAACGTCGATACGATGGGATCTATTGATATGTGAAATTTTCTTTAAGGATATACTTATTTATCAGTTATGGAAGGAGTCTCCAGTGTCAGTGCTTTGTAATAGTCAGAAGTAAAGGTAAAACTTTAAGTTTTTCACCACAGGAGAGTCTGCTGTTTCTCTGTAAAATGACAAGATGCATGCAGAGATACAAGGCTGATGAAAGAATGGCTGTTTCTAGCTGTTATAATGTAAGTGATAACAGGGATTTGTTTTGGGGAAGCTAAACAAACATTCATCCATCAATCCATTTTCCATACAGCTTATCTTACACACGGTCATGGGGAGCCTGGAGCCTATTCCAGGGTACTCGGGGCACAAAGCGGTAGACACCCTGGATGGGGTGCCAACAGGGCAGGGCACAATCACACACATATTCACACACCCATTCACACACTGTGGACAGTTGGAAATTCCAATCAGCCTACAATGCATGTCTTTGTGCTTGGGAGGAAACCTGGAGGAAACCGCAGAAGAACGGGGAGAACATGCAAACTCCACACACACAGGGTGGAGATAGGATTCACCCGCAAACCTGGAGGTGTGAAGCAAATGTGCTAAGCACTAAGCCACTGTGCCACCCACTGTGCCACAGTTCTGGGTGTAATGTAAGGAAAAAAAAATCAACTTTAGTTATTACACCACTGTGATTTTCTTAATTCTCCTATTACCACATATCCAGCCATGTTTTATTCCTTACTCATACTGTATATCCTGAATGGGAAATATGCACCATTCTGCACTTCTTTTGGTCATTGGTTATTTAAGAATGCTGTTGCAGTGTAATAAAGGTCACCCATGTTCTGGTTACACAGTGAAATATCCTCAGGGCAGAAAGGTTTTAACTCGCATATGCAGCCATGTAAAACAAACTGGATAGTCATAACCCACTCTGCAGTATTGGAGTGGACAGTAGAAAGGTTACATAACACTGTTCAAGGGATTAATTATATGAAAAATGCTTCCACTAAAATGTTTTACACCTGATGTTAGCTATTATAGTATACAAAAGAAACTTGTGCTTATTGGAAATAGTATATACAAGCTGTTTTTAGTTTAATAACATTTATCAGAGCGTTTATTTTTTTTAATTATTATTATTTTAGGTTTCTACAGCATATTACCAAATAAAGGCTGTATTACAGGTAAGCACAGTCACTTCTAAAATCCTTAATATTCCATATCACTCATAGTGTTGTACTGCATTAAAACTGGTCTGCACAGTGAATTTGATTTATTACTAGTATGACGGAACTGAAAGTGGCAGTGTTTGAGAGAGTGGCTGGATCTACCCCATGTGAATGAATAAATGATGGCACTTGGAATGGACATACGTACTTAAACATGACATCTATTATTAATCCTGCACAATCTTGGATTTCTCCTCCACCCCTTCATCGACTATATTACACATCCAGAATGACTGTTTGCATATTCACACATGGCCCTGTTTCCACTGAAGTTAAACCTCCTTTATTAGTCGAGAATGATTAAGTCTGACTTAATGGGTAGCCTTTTAAGAGAAAGAATTTGCTGACCAGAATCGTTCAATAGTCTAGCCGGAGTTCGTTTACTTTAGCCTGAGCGGAGCAGAAATGTGGCTTTAATTAGCGAGGGCGAGGCCTATCAAAGCTACGTTCCCATTAAATATTCAGCTTTCTTTTCTGTGCAGATCAAGAGGGCTTAAACAGAAGCTATTCTTGAATGTAAAACCAATTTAACAAAAGATACAAGTGAGATTGGAGGGGAGTTAAAAAAAATCTAGCTTGTTAGGTTATAACCTAACTTGCTATTTACTGTAATAAAGACTTGTAATGGGCCTGTACTCACAGGAGGAGGGCTTCTATTCAGAGAAGCCCTCTGAATAGAATAGACTGCCTTGTCATTTCATTAATAAGACAGCAGATACTTACTGCCCCTGTAAATAAACACACACACACACATGCACTGCAATCATGTATGATGTGCTCCATTGCTCCTAAGGGTATTCCTGGCTTTGCCTCCATTTGGTTATATTCAAAACTGCCCCCCTCTGGGAATACATTAGATTTGACCTTTGCCCCTTTTGAATACCCTTTGGCTCGGATGCCCTAATAACATGTGGCAAATATTTACCAGCATACTTTTTAATATAATAGAGTGCCACTGTGAACATTAGCACATATTTTCTGCTCAATCAGGTTTTTCATGTCAACTTAACCGCACACCCAGGAGAAAACCCAATCCCCCCCAATACACTCTGGCCTCCTTATTCGTCCCTCTCTATATCTCTCCCTCCCTCCCTCTCACTCCCATTGCCTCTGAACCGGGCCAGCTTGCATAATCAGAATGAATGAGGGAAGATTAGTGAGCAGGCGTACACATTTGAAAAGTTGGCCGTCCCAGGCGCATACACACCTCACACAGCACCGTGCTGGTGGCTTCTCACTAGAGGCTGCAGCTTTAAGAGGGGCACCCGAGTGTCACTGAACAGTCAGACGCAGATTTGGGGCTATAAATGGATTAAATCTGGGATATTAAGCGCTCAGAACAGCCAGGTGGCTTCAGGAGCCTCCCTGAGCCATTCTCACAAACACACACACACACACACAAATGTACATATATACACAGAGAAAAAGAGAGAGAGAGAGAAAAAAAAGACAGGCTTATACCTGATACCTGACTAGCTAATCTACAGAAAAGAAACCAGCTGACACACACAGACACTTCATATACGGATTCATATATCCATATCTCTCCATATGCTCATGTTTATACTTATGCTCATGTTTATATGGTTAGGTTTAAGGAGAGAGAGAAAAAAAAGTGCAATGTTTTGACATGTTTACGAAACACAACATTTGGGTAATTTTCAGTTATTTAGTCATTTCAGGAGAAACAAAGCGTTTTTGCAAATTAGGTATAATTCCCTTCCCAGCCTCTTTTGATCACTATGACTGTGGCATTTCAATTTGTTTCCTGATAAACACTCTGTGTTTCCCGTGTCATAAATTACCCTGCTGTGAATTACGCTGCCGTCATAACAGACTGCTCAAACCGATATTTCACATTTAGAATGCACAGACACAAACACACACACCCACACACACACACACACACACGTTCAAATCGGAGCCTCCTCGGCTGAAGATGAAGTGACAGTGCCATACATTATAGCTGTTAATTATGCGAGCACTAAATTATGGATAGAAAGCAGCATATGCCTTCTGTAAGCGTTATCAAACTTGCCAAGCATACTCCGACTTTCGCACTTCTAATTGGCTGCCTCCTTGAAAGGTTCTCAGACACGTGCTGCTCGGGCCTATTTTTTGAAATGATTAAAAGACTTCCTCGTGTGGATTATACACAGGAAACATTGCTCCTTTTTTGATGCAGACTAATTGACCAGAGAGTGATTGAGGGTTAAAAATTAAGCCTCTGCTTTACACACACTTGTCAATGAACACTTAGATTGACAGTGATGTATGCATTTATTTCCCAGGAATTATACAAATTGAAAATTTACTAGATAGGAAATCTAATATCAATAATATCAATAGCTAGACAATGAGTCTATTATGGTTGAGTAATTCATGATGCACAATAATAATGATGTGGGACAAACTAGAACACACACTTAAAGGAAGATAGTTGAATTCATGATTTCTAATATTTATTAAATCTGTAATGATCTACTGACTTCATGTTGTGTTTACTATGAATACCAAATATAATAAGTAAGGGATAACACACGGTAGAATGCACGGTTATATGAAAGTAATGCACACCAGGGTGGTGTGATGCCACCACCCCATCTCAAAGTGTATTAGCTTCACATAATGGCCTGGTCTGGAGTTTTTATTCCACTTATACCACAGCAAAAATAAAACTCTGCTTGTCATTTTAACTAGAAACCAGAAACGGGAAACACCATGACCAGAGCTGGGTGTAACGCGTTACAAAGTAACACGGTACTGTATTCTAATTACTTTTTCTACTAACGCAGTCATGTAATGCATTACAATTAAAATTTATGTAATTTTTATTACAGTTCCTGATGTCAATAAAATTACGCTACATGCATTACAAATTTATTGTTAAGAAAATAGTATTAAGTAAAATTCGTTTTTAAAATAAATCTCGTTTTGCCCTGAAGATTTTTTCTTTAGCCCAGAATTATTCTCCACTCTGAGCAGTTTGTCACTACGTAACTGAACGTCAATAAAACAAGACCACCTGTAATTTTATATATTCAGTGAACGGAGGCGAGACCAATCAGACAGGGTTTACAGGAAAATACGTGGAAACACTCATGTCTTATTGGTTGACAGTCTCTCAATTCTGCCAAACGCTAGCTCATAGTCAGTGTGAGTAAAAATGGATGTACGCCGATTTATTTTTTTAACTAGTAAAGTGGTTGAAACTGAAACAGTAACGTCCTCTGATGCTGAGCGGGAAAACAAGGTGTGTAAATGTCTATATGAGTTCCAGTTTACGTGAACATGATATGAGCAGAGAAAAAGGAAAGATAATGTACTTTGTATGGCACTATAGCAGCTAAACCCATACAATAATCGCTTAGCTTTGTCTCCCCTTGGCTAGCGACACCGAACTAGCCTAGTTTGAAAAGTTTTATATTTTCTGGTAATCCTACAAACAGTGACAATACCTGAGCAAAGTTTTATGATAAATGCAACTTTTTCTTATCATGTCATACATTGACGTGCACTAAAATTACTGAAAAAACTGAGTTTCACTTTGTAGTGTATTTTAGTAGGTTTGATAGGTTTTGAAAGTAATGTGAAAGTTACATGCAGTAATCAGCAATGTAATCAGATTACAATTAGTAGTAATAAATAATCTATAGTGCATTACTTTATTTGAGTAACTTACCCAACAGTGACCATGACTGATAATGGTGATGAAATACACACAGCAGAGACCCTTGTTTCATTAATGTAAAATGAACGTATCCTAACAAAAAACATCACCACATGAACAATTATACAATCACATTAAAAATATATGTTATTATAAGTCTTAGATTATGTGTAGCGTCTGCCATACAAGTCCCTACAAATGAGCTGTTACTATGGAAACGAAAATGCATTAAAATAATATAAATCTAGTGTACATGGTACAGCTTGAACTATTAGCCATGCTGTAATACAAAACTAATGGCTTGCAACTCCAGGGCTTGGGGTTCGAATCCCTCCTCTGCCCTGGGTGCACGGAGCTTGCATGTTCTCCCCCTGCTTCGGGGGTTTCCTCTGGGTACTCCAGTTTCTTCCCCCAGTCCAAAGACATGCATTGTAGATTGATTGGATTTCCAAATTGTCCATTTTATGTGAATGTTTGTGCGATTGTGCCCTGCGATGGTGTGGCACCCCGTGGTGCCCCCACGCCTTGTGCCCCAAGTTCCCTGGTATAGGCTCCAGGTTCCCTGCAACCCTGTGTAGGTTAAGTGGAATGGAATATGGATGGAACAACGTAGTGTTATAAGCGGAAATGTTGTAAGCCTTTTGTTCAAACAAAAGCAAACTAATCATACCCTTTTGTCATCTGTCCTTTTATCTATTTTGTACTTTGATTGAACGATGTGTGCTTAGTCTATCTGCTTTTATTTTCTCTTCAAAAAAAGGCATTTTGGAGGGAAAAAACGGCTGATAATTCACCTTGTTCAAATCCATTAAACCTGCAACTGTATTTCATAGCTGGCTTCTCAGTAGCTGCTGATGCAGTGTTATGGATGAGTAAGCAAAGCAGGTTGAAGAATCGAGGCATTTCACTCTGTGGAATCACCCGACATGTCTGTCACTTCATGAGTCTACAGTGTGGGTTTGAAAGAAATCAGCCTTCTGTATTTTTTCAGCAAATAATCTGATATCAATGAAAAATATAATAATCAAAATCTGTGTGCTAAACCCTGCTATCTCTTTTATACCAGCCACTACTGAATCTATCACTTGCATGCATCTGCTGAATTTTACCGAAGTGCACATTATGTAATGTTTTCAGCCCACCTTAATTATAATAACCTCAGGATCATTGGATTATTTAGTCTGTAGGTCAACCGTGTAACGTATTATGTTGGAAGACAATGTCATCATTGAATTTATGCTAATGTGTTCATACACTAGGATGCATGCGGAATCAGTGTGAAACACTGTGCAGCTCTTCACTAGACAACTGCATTTGCTCGATCGTGAATTCTTCTTCGAATGCACTGGCTGGTTAAGTGAGCCTTCTCTGTGTGTTTGTCACATGATTAACCTACATGCAACACTAACAATAGGATGATGTGACTCCACTTCATCAGCTGCTCTTTCCTATTCACCGCCTACTTAACTTGCAAATTCCCCTGAACTGTAACCCAATGTCTTATGGCCATTGATTCGACATGTCCCTGTAGATGCTCTGTCATCAGAGACGTGTGTGTGTGTGTGTGTGTGTGTGTGTGAGGCACTCTGCACACTGTAATAGTATTTTTAAAAAAGTGCTTGGAAAATTTTAAGCTCTATCGCCCCTGACTAGTGATGCATTTTTACCTCATTTTTCACTATTACCAAAAAAAGACATCATTGCCTTACGTAATGTCTGCTTGTAAAAACAGGCAGCTCCGAATATTGCTCACAGACTACTGCATAATACTAAAATAACAAGACGTGCATTTTTACACATAATCATGGCAAATGCAAGTTCCGCGTCTCGTTTTTTTCCCCTTGCACTCTGCTTTTGTAACACTTTTTCTTCTGAAAAAGAGATACTGTCAAACACATCGGGCTGTTTTCAGTTATAATTGCAATTAAGGGCTTGTTCACAGCAGAGTCTGGCAGCATTTAACCTCGGAAAAGATTTCAGGGGCAATAATCACCATTTTAGGAGCTAATATATCTAATGTAAGCTCACACTGAGTCAAGCGCACTGTGAACATTTCAGTTCATTAGTGCGTTTCAGCTTCTATGCTGCACTCTTAATAAGACCAGCACTCAGGTCGGAGGCCCAAAGGTGACAGATTAGGAGTTGTTAGCACATGTTTGATCTACATGCTAAAACTGTCACAAGTAGTTATTACCATGTCTGTGACTGCGCGAATCACCTCTTTGGGAAACTGGGTCTAATTTGATACTATTGACTGCAGTGAGTTTAATAATAATATACAGATTAGGGAGATAATAAATACATTAACAATGTACATAAAGGTTGTAAATAAGAAGATAACCTTGTACAAATAAAAGCATTTGAAATACAACAACAATCTGGTTGAATTCTATGTAACAAAGGTCCTTTGGATTTTCCATCCATCCATCTTCTATATGGCTTATCCTTTTCAGGGTCACGGGGAACCCAGAGCCTATCCCAGGGAGCATCGGGCACAAGGTAGGGTACACCCTGGACGGGGTGCCAATAAATCGCAGGGCATAATCACATACACATTCACACACCCATTCATACACTACAGACACTTTGCACATGC
Organism: Ictalurus punctatus; assembly: GCF_001660625.3. Taxonomy (NCBI): domain Eukaryota; kingdom Metazoa; phylum Chordata; class Actinopteri; order Siluriformes; family Ictaluridae; genus Ictalurus; species Ictalurus punctatus. The sequence continues at coordinate 22,194,166 of NC_030428.2, forward strand.
CAATCAATCTACCAGGCATGTCTCAGGCAGAGGAAACCCGGAGTACACCCCCGCAGCACGGGGGTTTGCAAACTCCACACACACAGAGCGGTGGGAATCGAACCCCCGACCCTGGCGGTGTGAGGCGATCGTGCTAACCACTAAGCCACTGTGCGCCCCCATTAGGATTTTGTTCGCTTTAAGTCAGTGTATATAAAATTATCAACTATACCCTTCATCCTGAAATTCACCTTTGTAACATTTCATACAAATTCATGCATGTTAATTGAATGACCATGTAGGTTTAATTATTTATCTGCACATAATATGTAGTTGGAGAATTCTAGTAAACTCGAGAGACTAAATTATGTAAGAGGCTAGAACTGAGGTTCTGAGGCTGAGCAGATTTATAGGTGGATGTGAAATGGAGTAAAATAAAAACAATGAAAGTTTTCTTGGGTAGTTAAGGGTTGTTAGCTTCTTAAAGAAGTTCTCATATGAACTGCAGAAGCAAACCATATACTGTGTGTGTGGGGGGGGGTTGTCAATCAGTACGTTTACATGGACAACAATAATCCAATATTAACCCTATTAAGACGATACTCTGATTAAGAAGCTAGCATGTAAACACCGATTATTGATGACCTTAATCTGATTAAGGTCATACTCGAAGTAAACACCAATTGAATTAGGACATGTGGAGTATTCCTGTTTTAGTCACATTATCGACATGTATTACAGACATATAAGCACCTTAATCACATTATTAACGTTGTGTGGGAGTTTTCACCGCATTTTGTGACAGGACACATACACACATGGCAGTGTTCAACCGTTTGACGGCAAACAAGAGAGCACGGCTGCGTCCAAAACCACTTACTTACCTGCTATATAGTAGGCGAAATACATGTATCTCCGCTACTATATAGATGGTAAGTACGCGGTTTGGGACGCAGCCACTGGCTGCAAGCAGTCGTCTATTTGCACGTATAGCATGACAAATAATTAACTGCACTTGAAGCGTTCGTAAAAATTTAAAATAAAAACACCCAAAACTGTATACGGTACCATAACGAAGACGAACTGTCTGTCGATACGTGAAATTCTGGAGGGACATCGGACGGCATGGGGTGGGGACGTAATGACGTGTACCGTTAATCGATCTATGCTCTATAATGTGTAAAACAGGAACATGAAAGGAATATTCTAAAAGCGACTCATGTAAACACCTTAATCAGAATACTGTCTTATTCAGAATAAGGTCAATGATTAGATTACCGCTGTCCATGTAAACGTAGTCAGTGTTTTGCGTTTGTCTTTCTTTACCACGTTACAGTCTCTTGTTTTTTTTTTAATTTTTTTTATCCTTGTACCTTACCATGAGTTTGCTGCCTGAACGCCTCCAAGATTTAGTTCTGTGTTTGTTGTCCTGTTGTTTTTTTTTTGTTATTGTTGTTTCACGGTTTTTCTTTTCTCTCTTGCTCTCTTCACTGTGTTTGCTGCTCTCTTGACCCACGCCTGTTTTTCGATTTTGGATTTTGCCTTTCGTTTCGAATTTTTCTGCCTGCCTCTCTTAATAAAAGCTTTTTACTGCATTTGCATCCATCCACACTCACCTCCATTTCATGACATATATATATATATATATATATATATATATATATATATATATATATATATATATATATATAGTACTGTGCAAAAGTCTGCAAAGCAATGCTGTAGAGCAGAAACACCTTCAAAAATAATGAAATGAAATGTTTCTACATTAAAAAAAATAGCATAAAGAGCAGTAAACAGTAGTAAATGAAACAAAGTCATTATTTGGTGTGACAAAAAATAAAAATAAAATTAGTAGTCTCAGGTACAATTTGTGCAGTTTTATAAGGAAAAGGAAATTTTATAGTTTTATAAGGAAAAGCTGTAAATTTTCCTGAACATCTTGCAGAACCAGCCACGGTTCTTCTAGAGACTTTGACTGTCGCATTGTTGCAGCAAACCCCAGCAGCCTTCGTTATGTTTTTTTTTTTGTTTGTTTTGTTTTGTTGTTGTTTTTCTTTTTCTTTTTTTTTTTTTTTTGTCTGAAAAGCAGTCTCTTACAAAATATCCTGCTTTCTTTACTGTTTCTTTAACATTTCATTTTGTGCTGGAATGTTTGGAAATCTAAAATGTTTTTGTACTGACTTGATAATGTAGAAGTCATCAAATAAAAATCCATAATAAATTTGTACTAAAATAAATAGGGTGCCTAAGACTTTTGCGCAGTACTGTGATACTGTATATATTAGATTACGCTAGCCAAATCAGCTGTAATGCAAACACAAACATTTATAGGATCTACTCACAAACATTTAAAAAAAAAAAAAAAAAAACACACAAAGTTACAAGTTCATTGAATTCTAAAGAACAAGCACAAACACTACAGGACGCAAGGCTTTTGGTTTGCTTTCCTCTTTATGTTTTATGTTCAGTTAACATGTAATTGAGGACTCAAGCATATGACTTCTGACAGGTCTGAAGTCCTCAGCTAAACACATTGGCTGAGTGTGAGCTCATATGCTGCTTGTTAATCTTACTCTTGCAGATGAGGGACTGGGTAATTGCCATATATTGCTCTTTGTTTCAAGGACTTTTGATGATCCCAGAGCCATGGCTTTATCAGAAGACAAAGTAATTAGAGGGGAAAATGAAGGCTGGAGAGGAGAGGAGGGGAGGGGAGGGGAGGGGGGTGTGGTAATGCCAGAGCCATGTCTCCTGATTAGCAGCCTTGCATGACTTTCAGAGTTGTCAGCCTCCCACTTTAGAGTTGCAAGCTGCCCATTTCATAAAGCTTGTCAACAGGATAAATATGGAGCTGGCATTTTGGTGTATTTATTCCCTTAATTCCTGAATTCTGTTTATTCCTGCATTTTCTTAATTCTCTGAAACTTTTTAGAGTCACGGACCAGATGTGGACCGGATGTGAGTATTTCACTGACTGAACCAAGCTCTTGATTCGATAACGTGGCTGAGCCGGTAAACGAATAAAAAAAAAAAAAAAGGCTACAGATCAGGAAATTGAAACCAGGAGCAGATTCTGTAGCAGATACTCTGTGTTGCTTTGCAATCACATGCATGTATATGTTAATTATTTAGTTGAAGGCATCTCATCTGACCAGACACTAGCTACATGGCGAGGAACATTTATACATGTTTATTATTATTATTTTTTAGTTTTACCCTCTCTGGTCCGATTTGTGAATAAGTGGCTTGTTTTAGAAATAAAAAAGGAAAACAAAACACAGTTGATGATGAAAAAATGTTTAAGGTGAACGGACAGACAAGTATGTGTTTAATCTCCCTGTATCAAATTTAAAAGAGATGACTCTCCATCCATCCATTTTCCATACCGCTCATCCTATTCAGAATCACGAGGAGCCTGGAGCCTATCCCAGGGAACTCATTGGACAGGGTTGGGGACACCCTGGACGGGGTGCCAACTCATTGCAGGGCACAATCGCACACACACTCACACACCCATTCACACACTACAGACAATTCGGAAATGCCAGTCATCCTACAACGCATGTCTTTGGACTGGGGGAGGAAACCAGAGTACGTGGAGGAAACCCCCAAAGCACAGGGAAAACATGCAAACTCCATGCACACCCCAGAGGCAAACGTGAGGCACATGCTAACCGCTAAGCCAACGTGCCCCCCTAGATCATCAATGGTTACTGTTAATGATTATTTTATTATTAAAGGTAACTGTTGTTCCCATGTAGTCATGTTAGTCCAGTAATTCCTGTGGAAGAAGGAACTGTATGTCAGTCAGTCTTTACAAACTATATGAGTAACTCTGCTCTAGAGAATGAGGGAGAAAATAAGAGTTGAAGAGACAACTAGAAATGAGGTCAGCAGGCCAGGGTACTGATACTGAACCTTAGTCTTAGGACATTTTCACACTTCTTTCTCAACCCAAGACCATTTGCAATGAGAGTGTATTTTGTTCGGTTAAGTATTCAGGTCATCAGAGTGTGAATAATATAAATGTGCTCAAGAAAACTCTAGCTGCTGTTCACAAAATTGCACGTATTGATGATAAACAATGATGTGAGTTTAGTAATCAGTAAGCTAAAACATCACTACCATGCTTTTCCTTTCCTTACAGCCTTTCTTTTATTTGTGCATAAAGAAAAATAATATTTTATTACTGTTGTATTTGAGAAAAGGGCATTGGTTGAATGGGGCTGTGGTGTAGGCCTGTGTGTCTCCACATCCCCCGCTGTTACTAATGTTCTCTGAGGACCGTACAGTCCAGAGTGACCTAACCATTAACCACTGTAACTGCTCTACAAGTTCAAACTTTTTCCGTGGTCAATGACAAATTTGTTTATGGATCTGGACGCCTATTCCTGTGTTTCTGTGTAATATCCGCAAGGGAATGCTGACCTTTACGAGCACAAATAATGAATAGAAGTATTGAGTTTATGGCTTTGGTAATTAATTTCTAAAAAAAAAAATAAAAAATAAAAAATGGGTGAAATGTTATATGAGCTAAACGTGGAAGTTGGGGAGAATTTGATGTATGACGCTGCTTGATAATGCTCAGCCTCCTGTGGTGTGGGCAAGTGTGTGTGTGTGTATATGTGTGTGTGTGTGTGTGTGTGTGTGTGTTGTCATATCTGGAAAATGGCTCCAGATTAGAAGCATTTCAGGGTAGATTGTGAACAATTATGAGAGCCGTGCTGCTGGGACTCTCTGGGGCTCCCGTGGGAGCTCGGAGCCTGTGGGAGAGAGTATGGCTGTGTATATAAGTGTGTTTTCGTGTTGTGTGTGTGCGTGTAGGAGCTGGACTAGTGCAGGTGTCAACTGTGGTTTTACATAGAGTTTAATGATCGCAATATGTAGTAGCTCATACTTACATACAGTATTTGACAAAATACATATGCTGCATGAAGTTTTTCTTCTTTTCATGGATAGAGTGATATAAATTAGTTGTAATTATTAAAATGGACTAAATGAGTCGGATTAGTCAACACTGGTGTCTTAAGTTCCAAATGATTTGCTGTTTAAAATACTAACACTATACTGTAATATCCCCCATAGTCATTCTTTCTTCATAAATAGTCAAAAGAGAGAAATTAAGGTAACTGAAAAAAAAATCTAACTTTGTGTGTGTCTGTGGGGGATTGGTGGTGGTGGGGGGGGGGTTGCATGTGTATGTGTGCATGCTATCATTATGCTCTCAAACACTAGCTAAGCATTAGCATTGGTAAACATGCCAGATGACTGCTGTATTTGTTAAATTGATGACTGCTTGCATTAGTTTTAAGTGAGTCTCTGTAGATCTATATGCCAGGTCTGTAGATTTGATTGACGGCTGTGTCCTTGTATAAGCCTTACTGATGAGATTTCCAGAAGTTTCTCCTGACTCGTGCTGATTTCACAGAGGTATGTGATTTTGCTAAAGCCCTCCCGGGACCAATTTAAACACAGAATGACTAGGGGAGGAAGAAGGGGGAAAAAGCAAGGGAAGTTCTGAAAGTTTTGTTTTGTTCCGGTACACTTGCTCAACATACTGTTGTACTTCAGGAAAAGGGGTACGAAGGGCCACTTTTATTTTCTGAGCGGCGATCAGCGCTGAGGTCGGAGATAAATGTGAGGGATGTGACAGCTCGTGATGAATGCACAGTGATTGTTCATTTCTAATGGAGCAGAAATGGTGTGATGTGGTTTAAAAAAAAAAAAAAAAAAAAAAATACTCAAAAGCTCGGACAATTACACCGGGCTCCAGTCACAGTCAACTTCGATTTACACTGAAATATGTCGACTATTTAAAATCTGCATTCCACCCGACTGAGGTATTAGCTGATGAGGTGCTTTTTTGCTCTTTCTTTAATAGTCTTATTCATTACACACAGATGGTTTCAATCTATTGACATAAGGAGGAAATAAAATGCAGCTAAAAGACCCATAGTTTCAGTTGCATAAACTTGATGCATTAGCACAATGACCACCTGCATACTTTCCCCTTCGACCTCGTTAGCTTGATACTTTTAGCCCCCCACTCTATCAATGCCACACTGTGTACCATGTAATTTGAGTGAACACAGGATAATAAAATTACATGAAATGAAATTACATACATAGGGGGAAAACATAAGATGAACTCTCTGTGACCATTACTTCTTCCTGACTGTGGATTTATGAGTCTCTGTGAGCTGTAAAGAAAAGAGAAAGAGAGACATCATATTGGCTAAAGACGAGAGGTTAGCGGGCGACATGTTCCCTGCCTTACTGCCTTTAAAAGTGTTGCAAGTTTAGACTTTCATAATTAGCCTACGCATCTTTCAGCTCGTCAGCTGCTGCAGGCCCCATGGGTGCACTCGTCGATGGCATACCAGCTCTTCCATCTGACAGTCTTTCGTTCCGGGTACCATGCCACTCCCACGCATGACATCGTGCCTTGGCATGCGCTCTCCACAAAACCCTTAAACATTCAGGAACTCTTGCTGGCACATATAGCCTTTGTTAGGCCCTTTGGCATGCTGGCCTACTCGGGAATAGTGTGCACTATCCTTGAATATACGTTTCTCCAGATAGATGTGAGATCAATGGTGATTGATGTTCATAGGCAATACTGTCTCGTGACTGCAATTTTGTAACAATTTGCATCAGTCGATGCCTCTGAAAGTATCAGATGATTTCCATATGATTACTGTGTACATAACTATCAAAATTACATCAAAATTAAGAGCATATATAAGCAACCTACTGTGACCTTAATCTTATACAGTTCTGGGTTAAAAATAATGAGAGATAGAACCTTCTATTAAAATATGTCATGATATGAGAGTTTCCAAAATATGAGAAACTCCATTTTTTAAATAAATGGAACTGAATGCTTATGGGTCACAATTTATACACCTATCAGTCCTAATATTAAAACCACCTGCTTAATATTGTGTAGGTCCCCCAAAACAGCTCTGATCCTCTGAAGGTATGCTGTTGTATCTGGCACCAAGATTATTTAGTCCTGTAAGTTGCGAGGTGGAGTCTCCATGGATCCGACTAGTTTGTCCAGCACATCCCATAGATGCTCAATCAGATTGAGATTTGGTGAATTTGGTGGACAAGTAAACATCTTGAGCTATTTGTCATGTTCCTCAAACCACCCCTGAACATTTTTTTTGCAGTGTTGCAGGGCACATTATCCTGCTGAAAGAGGCCACTGCCATTAGTGAATAATAGTCTGAAACAAGGTTTAGTAGGTGATATGTGTCAAAGTAACATCCACATGAATGCCAGGACCCCAGGTTTCCCTGCAGATCATTGCCCAGAGTATCAGAACTTGCCTTCTTCCCATAGTGCATCCTAGTGCCATCACTTTCCCAGTAAGGAAAATGTAAAAAAAAAAATTGTGATTCATCACACCAGGCCACCTTCATCCATTGCCCCATCGTCCAGTTCTGATGCTCACATGCCCATTGTAGGTGATTTTGGAAGCGGACAGGGGTCAGCATGGGCACTCTGACTAGTCTGTGGCTATGCAGCACTATCAATCAGTGATGTACTGAGTTTTCTGACAACTTTCTATCATAGCCAACTTTTTCAGCTGTTTGTGCTACAGAAGCTCTTCTGCGGGATTGGAAAGGATGGGCGGGCTAGCCTTCGCTCCCCATGTGCATCAAGGGTCCTTGGGTGCCCATGAACCGGTCACCTGTACACTGCTTTTCCTTCCTTGGACCATTTTTGGTAGGTACTAACCACTGCATACTGGGAACACCCAACTAGACTGCTGTTTTGGAGATGCTCTTACCCAGTTGTCTAGCCATTACAATTTGGCCCTTGTCAAAGATGCTCACATCCTTACACTTGCCCATTTTTTCTGCTTCCAATGCATCAACTTCTAGAACTGACTGTTCACTTGTGGCATAATACGGTATATCCCATCCTTTGACAGATCCCGTTGTAACTAGATAATCAGTGTTACTCACTTCACCTGTCAGTGGTTATAATGTTATGGCTGATTGATAATCACAATCTATATATAGATTATCAAAGCATTACACAAAACAATAGAGCAGGAGAATTTACCAACATTTCAAGGCGAGTTTTAACCAAAAGTCTGAACATAGGGTTAAACCAAGTCCATGCATTTTAAAAGCACACCTTTTTTTTTTTTTTTTTTTTTTTTTTTTTTTTTTAATTTGCCTAATTTTGCTGTAAAATAACTTAAACTCAATGGACAATGATTTGTGTCCATACTCTATTTCTCCTGAAGGTAATTGTGTGAGACCACATGAGCCACAGAAAAATATCTTGGTGAATCAGAAACAGTCCTTTGTTAACCATGACACCAGTTCAGTACCACTCTAGAAATGATAGACAATGATTTGTGTTTAAACCCAGCATGATGGGTTTGTTTAATTCTGTGGCTGAGGAATAAGAACAGGATATGTATGAGCTAAGAAGCTATCAAGACAGTTTTATGGTTTCTAGTATCACAGTGATAGTAGCCATACTTCATACTTCAGCGTACACATGATGTGTATGACATCTGTTTTTCACTGAAGCCTCCCGGTAAAATACCTTGGGAAATATGATGTCCAATATGGGGACTAGAGCTAATCAAAGCCACCAGTACACAAATCATTTCTCACGCGCTCTCTCTCTCTCACGCTCTCTCTCCAGCAGAGAAGAAGAAGCGCTACAGACCTTCAGACCTACAGTACCATTGTAAACAAATCATGGTATTAATGGGGACCGAAATGAGCCATCAATCTGAGTCGATCTGACAGAAGCATGATTCCTGCACAGCCCTTAACGGCTCATGGGCACATGATGCCACAGCGAATACACACATCTACACACCATTAAATACACATATGCAAAGCTACTTCAACATTCACAAACAGTTCCATGCTCCAGGTCTGTTCTACTTTATATATACTGACAGATGAATTACACAGTTTGGTAGTATTCAAATTTTAGGTAATTAACTAGTATTTACAATTGTAGGTAAATGTAGGAATACACCTTGGATCAGGAATGTGATCTAATGTGAAATGTGAAAATTCACGAAAGGATCGCAATAATACAAAACATCATTACATCCTGACAGGTGAATATATATATATATAAAAAAAAATGTATAGTCTTGTAACTAGATAATTAGGTTTATTAAGTATGTATACATAGTAATTATATGTAAAGTCAAGTATATATGTCGCAAGTTGCATATTCGCGTATATGTTTATTTGTGTTAAAACTATACTATAACTGAGTTTCCCATCACACACTTAAACAGGGAAAGTTAATTTAAATGAATATTTTATTACTTATTTGCATTTATAGCATTTGGAAGATTCCTTTATCCAGGGTGATTTACAGAAGTGTTTTTTTTTATTTATTATTAATTTGTATTTATTTATTTATTTATTTATTATTAGTTTTCTATTCTCCATTTAAAATAAATACATATACTAAAAAAAGAAAGAAAAATGAATGATTTAATGGATAAATCGTTCATTTAGTCATTTGTTTGTTGTTTAGTATTTTGATTATTTTATTTTATTTTATATCTTTTTGATTTACTTATGACTATTACGTCATGTTATGTTCTTAATATTGCGAGGTGAGGACGCCTAGGGTGCAGTCGGTGTTCAGTGGGGTTGAGGTCAGGACTCGACTTTATTCATATCAGCGTTGGTAAACCATGTCTTCATGGACCATTCTTTGTGCACAATGTCATTGTCATACTGGAACATGTCTGGGCCTCTTAGTTCCAGTGAAAAGAAAGTGTAACGCTACAACATGTAAAGAAAGTCTATACAATTATAGACTGCGCTTCCAAACTTGTGGAAAGCGTTTAGGGAAGGAACACATATAGGTGTGATGGTCAGTCAATTTGTACTTTTGGCCATGTAGTATACATACCTCAACAGAGATAAACATGAACGAACAAGAAAGAACAACAACAAAACAAAACAAAAAAATAGCTAATAGTCATTCACATCACATTTTCAAGTGTATAGTAAATTGTATGAAACTTACCATTGCTTTCTAAAAGCATCACTGCATAGACCTTAATAGGGAACATTATTATGATTACACCTTTCTTACCTGCACTAACTTATGTATTAATTTATTTATTTGCTTTTTATGTGGTTGGATGCTATGAACTGATTTACTGAAGTATTTTGGTTGATCTTCACCATCACGTTACATTATGGTCTTATGTTGCAATCTCCATATTAGTTTTTGACATATTCAACTTGCAAAGTATTACTTGTAATTACTATATAAATACATAACAAAATCTGACCAGTTATAGCACTGTGACACTAAGGACAACATTCTTCAAAATTTGTACCAGACATTACATGCTAATGATAAAAAAAGTATGATTATCCAAAGACCTTTTGGATGAAATTTTAAAACCCTTCCACTGTCACTACGGTTTCCGTTATAAACTTTTGGCAGCTGTGGTGAGTGAAGACCATATGTAGTTTGATTCAGCAGACACTTCCTCACATAGCAGACTCTAGTTTAGCTCAAGAAGTTAATGATCTTCCTCAGTTGACCCGTCTCAATCAAAGTGGCCAGATTTAGTTGAAGGTCTAATTAAATGAAACTCTAATAGCAGCGTCTGTGCTTTATTAGCAGAGCTTTGTTGATTAGCACAGTCTGAGCTAGACATATTTTCCTCATCATTAAAAAATGATTGACATAATGAGTAGAAGGACTCAAATCTGCTAAAATCCTTGATGTTTAATGATGCACTGCCTTTTTTTAGACTGAATACGAAACTCATAGCCTTGTAATAACGGGAAGGATTTCAATGACGGCTCTCTCAGAGCTTTGCACCGATTAGTTTATCTTGGCAAGAGTCTCTCTGTGGTTTTGTCTCATTAGGTATTTAAAAGTAAATTATAGTCTGATGCATACAACTGCATGCCATTACATGGTTAACACTGTTTTCACGCAAACATGTACACATACACTCATCCACATACAGTACACGTGTGCATTTGAATGAGAGCATCAACAGTCTGATTGCAGTAGCAGGCCCATAAAAGATGCAGATGGCAATGAGATCAAATTCATGAGAAAGTTGAAAGGTCTGTGATATAATCATAAAGGCCCCCCAAAGTGTACACAGATGATTGATTGAAAAAGAAATAAGTGCCCCAGAATGCATCACATTACACATCTGTGCAGATATAATGAAATCACAGAGCATTGTCATTAAAATTCTTATCAGATGCTTCAACATATTTAGCAAGGCCAAGAAGGAGGCTGTCTATAGCTGTTTCCATTGATTGGTTGCAGGGGAGGCTGCTCAATTTTCATACCACAAGTTATTCCACATTACTGTCCAGATGGTATTTATCAGGCCATGTAAATTAACAGACTCAAGCTGATTAGATGTCAAAAATAAGTAGTTAAACCTTGAAGGCATTTATTTTGTGTGCGCATTAATGGGGGCCTCCTCTTTTCCTTCAGGCCGTGGTTCCGCGTTGAAAATCATGTTTGATAAATTCTCTGGCTTTCGGCAAATTTAGCCATCCTGAATGCTGTTGTAAAAATTTTTTTTTCTTAAACCACTTGGGACTTCTAGACCGCATTTGCATATCCGAGCTCAAATATATACTGAAGGTGATTGGTTTAAACATTAAGTTGTTGATCTTGCTCCTGGAGAGATTTATCAGGACGTCCCCTTCTATTTCATTTCTAAACTATGCGGTTAATCCTTAAATGCCTTCTCTCAAACACATCTTCACTAAATTCATTGAGTTAGTCAAACTTACATTCTGCCCTTATTCCACAGATGGAGCATGGAATAAATATTCATTGATCCATTTACTTTCCATAAGGAGGGGATAACACTTGAGGAGGGTTCCTACATATCAATTAGAACAAGACGGGGTGTGCAGAGCTTTAGACACCGAACGAGCTGTCAGGATAATACGGCCAGACAGAGTGCTATTGGTTCTTAATCCAACCAGATAACACCAGCCGGAAATTTAAACCATGCCAGAGAAATTGGACCAGATAAATATATGTGTCATTCCAAACCAAATACACTTAGTGGAATGATGTTAGCATTACTGGAAGATTGAAAGGATAACCTAGCTGCCCTTTAAAGCAGTTTGTGTTAGATAAGACTGACATGGGGGTTAACCTTAAAGTAAATGGATAACAGACTACATAAATGGCAGATGATGTAAAAAGGCCTCGAACAGATTTCACTTGTTTAGCATGTTGTGTTTTCTGCATTGTTACTGTATATTGGAGAGAAATGACAAAATGACAATTATCATCAGGATATATCCCTCTAGCATGGCATATGCAGACAATAATGTTAAGAAGTTAATACGGTGAACATAAATGCTTGCTTTGTGTTATTATGAGCTCTTAGCAACATGCTCAATAGCCTAAAAATTAATTGCTAGAATAAGCAGAGACAGCGCAAATGATTTATAATGTGGCTGAATTGCTGGTAGTTATTTATTTTCGCATGGTATTACACTAACCGCAATGTTTTGCTGAAATTGTTAGTCAGCACCAATGAATGCAATTAGAGTTTAATGGCCTTTAAAGAGAGCATGAGGGAGAGAAAAAAGACACAAGAGGGAAAGAGGAAAAGGTTACTGCATGGTTTGGCCTAGGCTTGAACATTTGATTTCCTAAATATTCCAGTTCATTTGGGTTGGTTTTGGTAAAGATTACACCCAGAGATTCTTAAAGTTTTCCAGATTACTAATACCACAGCTTCAGGGTATCAGGATCGATCCTGAGCTCTCGTTACTGTCAGTGAGGCGGTTTGTCTTGTTTTCCCTTTGTCTCTGTGGGATTCCTTCGGGGTTCTCTGCATATGCAAATAGGGGGAAATGGGGGGGTACTCTAATATTTGTATGGTACTTTATGATGGACAGACATTCTATCCCGAGCGTATTTTCTTCTCACACTCAGTGTTCCTGAGGTTGGCTCCAGATCCTCTATGACCTAGACGGGATAAAGTGCTTCCTGAAAATGATGGATGAATGAATGAATGGCTGCATCTGAAATCACATACTGTGACAGTACCTATTGCTTCTATATGTGCATAGTATGAGTACAATCCGGACATGCTACTGAACATCCACCATGTTGGCATTGTTATGTGATCTTCAACTTAAAAAGAGCCGAAGTGCTGCCTTTCGCTATTGTTGATTCTGATAGCTCTTCCGCACCAGTCCCATTGCAGTATGGGATACCACAGTGTCAATCGCTTCCATACTCCCAAATCTTGGTCGAAGCAGTAGGTCATCCAGGTATTTCTTGCTTACTGTTTTATGAATACTGAAAACTTGGGCATACTTCTCCTTTGGCATATTGCTTTTCGCCTACTATATGGTAGGGTAGTAGGGATATTCAGGCACAGCCAATGAATGAATGAATTAGTGAATTAATGATGAAGCAATTTTATCCAAAAGGTCCTGCATCTCTGGAAACTTTGCATACTATGCTTAATTTTTTCTACATACTATATTCATACAGAATCTATAGTATGACTTAGTAATACAGCACAGACGCATACACAAAAAGCCATTTGTGAGAGTCATTTGAAGGTCATATAGAGCCAAGCTGTATGAGTCAGAGCCCAGCTCAGTCAGAGAGACCCAAGCCTCCACTGAACCAGTGTATGCCTCGGGGCAAGAGCAAGCCACTGCGCCGTCATTAAGGACAACACATAGCTGCTATTAATATACCACACTGCATCATGGCCACATGCACTACATTAGATATGTGCAAACACACACCAGTGAACATAAAACAGCCATTTGAACTTGTCTGGGCTGTACTGGGATTTTAGATGTCATTTATTTACCATGACCTTTTTAAAAATAAATAAATAAATAAATAAATTCTGTATTATCAAGGAAGAATTTCAAGAAGAATCATAAGAAAGGGAAACATATTACAGGGTACTTCATAACCGATTAGTGTGGCTGTATTTTTTTCTAATATTCTTACCTAGTGTTACCTGCTCTCATTTAATAACTGCAGTCAGGACAATTAGTAATTAGTAAAAAATGATTCTCCTCTAATTGTGCTCTTAATCCGAAGTCGCAACACAAGCTGTAATGAGAAAATACCTTATAAATGATTGTTCTTAAGTGTATGAGTTCAGTACAGAACTTTTTTTGTTTTGCAGTACAAACTCAGTGCAAAGTTCTCTGTCGTTACTGCTTGCTGTCAGGTAACATTATTTTTTTTTTTTAAATTTAAGCTCCAGGACAGCAAAACTCAGTTACACTAAAATGTACGGCGGGTTTTTGGTAGTTAAAGACACATAACTGTAACACTTTCATGTAAGGATTGGTAATAAACTATTTATAAGCAAGTAATAGGTAGTTTACTCATTAATGAGGCTTCAATATCTTTATTAATATATTAACAAACATTAATCAATACATTCTTTTAGCAATATGAATGCAAATACATTCTGATATGTATGTAATGTAACAGTGAACAGTAAATTGCATTTTAAACATGGATTGAACATTGTCTATGTACATATTTCAGATAAATAACATAAAAGATTAATAACAACATATTGATAGCACTTGAAAACAGCATTTAGCAGATATTGATTGTCCCAGATCACTATAATTACACTTTACCTTGAAATTTAATCATTAAAATACTTTAAGAAATATTATTTTTGCATTAACGTGTGAATCCATTTAACATGTCACGCTTGAAATACCCTTCACCATTATAGGTTATAAAGAATCAACATTTTTAGTCTATAACATTCACGTAACTCTATAAAATATTCGAGATAATCCAAATGTCACATGTTCTACAGGAAGTTGCATCATCAAAATTCCCTGAAGATCATGGGAAGACGATAAGTAAGTTCTCTCATACTTTTTTTAAAAAATGTTTTTTTAAATTTTTTTTAATAATTTATTGTCAGTGATATTTGCTGATGAGGTCACTTTGAAATTACATCCATGTTACCTAAATTATACACTTATAGTAAATAATTAATTTTTAAAAAAGTAAATTATTTGAATATCCTGATGTACTTATGGCATTAGCATGGATGCTAGTTTTGTGTTTTTGCTAATTCTATGCTAAAATTACTCAACTCAACCTGTTATTTACCACACTGCTATATATTTTAATGTAAAATGCAGCTATTGTTAGCAACGACACCTTATTTTTTTGAAAGATTAAATCTGTTTTCTCTGATTTGACATTGAAAATATTATAAATGAATATTTAATTTTTAATAGTCATACAGGCTAAATGTCACTCAACCATGGAATCATATTTCAGCTGAAGTTAACAATTATATAAGTATTAATTGCGTTTGGCATTAAGTTTTATTAAAAGCACCTTGCTTTTCCTCGTAGCCGTTTATTCCAAACAGTTACCAAGATGATATTTATTTATTTAAAGCTTGATTTTGATTTCAATCTCTCATGCTATACCGGCTTTATCGATGTGTACAAAATGAGTCATTTGCGATTGATCAATTTGCATGTATGTTAGTCCTAAGTACATTATGTCTGTGGCTTTAATTAGCCCCGATAAATGGTGCCACCTGCCGAATGGCCGAATCCCCATCAGAACTGATGAAACTTTGAAGCAGTGGTTATTAAAAAAGATTACTTTCAGTCAATCGGATTGATTTCGCAGCTTAGAACCAAGCAAGTCTAGTGAGTTTGGGCAGATGACTTTGTGAATGTGTGAGAAGTTAGTAGAGTAGAATATAATTGTGTATGCCTACCATGAAGTAGTACCAGAAGAAGACGAAGTAGAAAAAGAAGACGCAGAAGAAGCAGAAAACTTCTTATAGGCTTTGTAATAGGATGTTGGTGGAAATGACTCAAGGACAAGAAACATGAAAGCATCAATTATAGTCTAAGTGGCTTTGAAGCAGTGTATTGCACTCTAGGTATTAAGCTTCATATTCTAATGATTTCTTTTTTTGTGTTTCATCAAGAATATTTTCTCAACTCACAAGAGAAGCCCTGCGGTATTTTTTTTTTTTTTAATACTATATGTTTCTTTGTGAATATTTTTGCAAGGGGGTTGCAAACCTTCCATCGCTGTGTTCGTCATGAATAGTTGGAATCACCCCAGTGCTCCAGGCCTTGGCCTTTGTCATCCAGAGTACAGCCAAGAATATAAGAAGCACATGAGCGGGAGGCTCTGCATACAGTGGATCAGTGATTTACTCTGAGTTATGTTGCACTGGACCAGATCAAGGTCAAACACTCATAAGCCCATAAATGTAAAACATGCAGACAGGTATGTAGCCTATTACTCATATGGAGTTAGCGCTCATCGGAAAGTCCTCTAGCGCTATATGTTCTGCTGAATAAGTTGTTAATAGAGGAGTTTATTTTCTCTGACAGAGAGGAAATGGCTTCCTGGTGCAGGATGGATGAATCCCTGCAAGCTGTGCAGACACCACCCTGACAATTGCGCATAATTAGGAATAAATAAATATTAACACATCCACTTATATACGTATCTGACGCTAACATGCTGAATTGAATTAGCGCGGTGAAAACCTAATTGCATCCATGTGGCGTACACATGTAAAGAGCAGTATGTCTGTGGAAAAGGTAGTATCAAATTAATCTACGAATCAGTAATTGAGACAAATGACATGGCGCACCAGGCTGTCCCCGTGAAAATCCAGATGAGCAATGGCGCAGTGTGTTGTAGGGTTAAGAGGCAGTGCGAAAGAGCGGCGACTTAATCTGAAAACCATTAGCTTTAGTTAACCACGTACCTTTCAATTAGAGCGATCATTTTGCATTTCTAGGGTATTGATGAATGTCTTTTGTCAGGGTATACCCAGTTT
Organism: Ictalurus punctatus; assembly: GCF_001660625.3. Taxonomy (NCBI): domain Eukaryota; kingdom Metazoa; phylum Chordata; class Actinopteri; order Siluriformes; family Ictaluridae; genus Ictalurus; species Ictalurus punctatus. Next base: position 22,211,003 of record NC_030428.2, read on the forward strand.
TCTCTACGCTGGCCTAGAACTGACAAAAGAGCCCCACACATCCTGTTTAAACATAACAAAGCTCTCATTTTATCATAGTGCACAAGGGCAAGTGGGAAATTGTCACAGCATAGCAGAAGTGTGACATCAAGCAAGCAAAGCGGAAAGAGTACATGTTAAAAGAAAAATCAAACCTCAAATCAAAAGGTCCGTTATATTAAATTACAAAGAGAGCTTTTTTTTTTTTTTTTTTGCCAGGGATGAGACAAGAGCAGAGTGTGTGTGGATCTAATAATGAACTTGCATCCGACCTTAATTAAACAGCCTACATCCCCTCACATAGCCATATAATGATGTCAAGCCGAGAAGCAATTAGCCGCCCTTCTTTGAGAGCAAACAGTGTTTGTGTGGAGCATAAAGTATGGTGGCGCACATGCTTACCCGAACCCTCCTGAAAAATAAAATTAATTAGGATGTTATGTGGTTTTTTTTTTTTTTTTTTTTTTTTTTTTTTTTTTTTTTTTTTTTGAGATGCCTTAGCACTAGACCCAGAGGATGAGTGCCTTAGATTAAAGATGAATCTTCCTTTCTGCGAGATGTGGTGCGAGAAGCGGCAGTTCTACCTCACACTGGCTCATTAGCAGCGGGCTGGGTGAAAACTGTGCGCTTTGCCCCCCGACATCATAGCATCCATTAAAATAAGCTGTCACCGAGTTGCAAGAATAACAATCCACAGTAGACCAAGCCATATAAAAGAAGAGGAGGCACTAAAAAAAGAAAACTTTGAGAAGCAAAGGCCTTCTCAAATTGTTCTTAGGTGTACAGCATTTATTTGTGTTTAGAGATAAAGCCTTTGTCTGCCTGAGCTAATTAAAGTGATATTGTATTTCAGAGCAAGGATGTGTACACATAATTAAAGCTCACACTGGGTCTGTGAAGCTGTCACGAAAGGAACACTTAACCTCTTTGCCTTGATTCAAAAATGTAATGCGTTTTTTTGTTGTTGTTGTTTTGTTTTGCGATATTATGAAACGATTTCTCACAGCTTGTCATGTTTGGGGAAGGAAGCATGCAGACTCGGTTCTATGAAAGACCCACTCTTGTGATGTAAGGTGTAATTTCGCCCAGTGGAGTTGGTGTTCTCGTCGGAGCATGGTTGTTTATTCACGTCTGTTTACTCGTGTCAAGTTTCTCTCCGTGGCTGGCGGCAGTTGCGCGGGCGGTCATTAGCCCAACGCTCTAACTTCGTTATGAGTGCGTGTTTCGGAGATGGGACTCTAATTGGAGACATTTTACAAGGGAAGCACTTATCACTTTGCTTATTAAAAATGCTTATTGGAAACAATAAAGCAGACATTATGGTGGGGAAATTAATATAGTGCATTGCCCAGAACATAATGCCGTTATAATGTTTGCCGTGTTCGTCCTAATGAGTGCTGCGCAGTTTATTAGCTCTGATGACAGAGGGGCTGGGCTGGGGCTGTTATTGTTCTGTACAGGTTGATGGATTTCGGATGCAGCCGTATCGGAGTACCCACACATACACACTCACACACACACACACACACACACACAGTGACTCTCTTTATTACTGAGAGAATCAGCCATCAAGCCCGGCGGGTTAGCTTTAACACGGGATAAACATATAAATCTGCCGTGCCTCGGCGTTAGCTAGAAGTGAAGCAGCGGAGAGAGCTAGGTCTGACTCTATACATTCCAGCCCTACTTATTTCCACCAGCGGAGATAGGAGGCCATAGATAACTCGGTGACAGGGGCTGTCCCTGGGGATTGAGGCCTGGGAGAGCGGGTTAGTAGGTCATTACAGCTTCTGCACAAACCCTTTAATTGACTACAGAGCCAGGCTGGATCTGTGTCAGGTGAGCACTTTAAAAAAAAAAAAAATGCAGCCTAATAGTTCAGGGTCTTGATAACAGCTGTTTGCTGTATATAAGATCCCTTTTGTTTACAGAACAGGGCCTTTTGTTTTCCAATCACTCCTTTTTTTCCACAAGTTTGAGGCAATTTATTTTCGATCCAATTTCACAGAGTTTCGCAATCAGGCAATGCAATCCAATTATCTCTTTGATTGGGCGAACTGATTAAAATGTGTAGCCAAACGTGATTATCTCTGTCTCATTCACTCGCTCTTTCTCATACAGTGTCTGAGACAGAGGTGTTCTTGAATTATAAATGCACTATATTTTAAGATATTACAATATCCATATACCGAATTAGAAAATAAATTTATATATAACTGGTAACTTGACTTAAGGATGTGGGGGAAAAAAATGGCAAACCATAAACAGATTTTTTTTTTCCCACCATATTTATAATATGTGCAGAATATTTCTCGCGAATTTCGTGAAGCAATTCCGGATATACATGCTGAAAACCGTGTGATGACAGTTTTAAATAATTACTAGCTTATAACATAAACAGCACCTGGCTTTCCCAGCATACAGCTCTCCTTACACTAGGCTTCAGATATGACATTTCATCATCTATTTCCTTCTCAAGTTAATGAGGACCAGTTGTGCCGAGATGGTTTTAAACTAAGCAGACATAGCCGAATCTAGCCTGTCCCCCTCCCCCGTCTGAGCAGAACGAGCCCTGGACTCGTTGAAGTTGAAGGTCCATCCAATGTTTTGAAATATAATGACCTGCTTGTTTGATTGCTAAAGTGATAACCATGAGAGCACGACTGCCTCATTTATCAAATAACCAACTTAGTGACGGTTTGCAGAGACATGTGAGTAATGAATGACAGGAGAAAGGCAGAGAGAGGGAGAGACTGAGGTCAGACTGGGGAGAAAGACTCATATGTTATCTTTCTCGCTCCTTTTTTTTTCTTTTTTTTTCTGAGTCGCATGTCTGGAGCTTATGAAATTTAAAGTGGTGTCTGGTTTTTGCCTCCAGCAGAACGGCCTTGACTTGGCTGAGTGGCTGTAAGTGGGAATCTGTGATAAGGCAGGTCTGAGCTCCTGCCTGAAACGTCATCGCTGACCCTGGCAGAGGTCAAAAGTCAACCGACAGATATATTTCCCACTCTCGTTGCCACTTACTCTAAAATTGATAAAGACAAAGGAGATGGTAGATGGAGGGAAAAGTGGTGTGACGCCTCATTGAGGATGCCCTACCCATTATGCTATACAGTATGACCTCACAGTTTGCACGCTAAGTGAGACTTCTGCACTGACCTTGCTGGATCTCGTCATATCAAGGGCATCATATAGCTTTTTATCATATTGTACAAATATGCCATATAGCATCAAAATAGAATAATTATTTTAAAGTACTCCAGAAAAGATTGTATTCTTTCTGTAATATGGTTAAAGCAGGGCTGATAATGATTGTACAGGTGTCTGGATTGCAGAGCTAAAACAGAGAGGACTCTTTTCCTTACTATTACTTTTCCAATATCACTTTTTTAATAAGAGTTTTAAAATGTATGTTTTTAATTTGGCAGGTAATTGTGTAAAATCACATTTTTTTGTGAGGTCACTAAATAAAGCTTCACCAATCATATCCAAGAGGTACCAGGAACTCTTTCATTCATCTTCAGTAAACAATCTATCCTTGTCAGGGTCATGAGGGATGCAGAGTCTATCCTGGGAACACTGGGCCCAAAATGGGAGTACATCCTGACTGGGATGCCAGTCAATTACAGTGCACACTGCATACACACATTCACATTCATTCAAATGGAGCGGAAATGTAATAGAGACACTGGGAGGAAACTAGGATCTCTGGAAACTTACCTGAACAGGGGAGAACATGTGAAAGTCCAAACCGACCCAGTACCTCCAGTTTAGGGTTTCTCTGGAACTGTGAATCCTGGAACTGTAAGGTGTATGTGTACAACCATGCCTCGACCTGGAACTTTTAGTTGCATATCCACAGTGCTAGTGGGCAACCAATTAACTAAAAATACAGTTGTTAAATAACATTGTGATTGTTGTCATATAATGTGACCGATTTGAATGCTGTTAAAAAATGTGAAAAAATGAGAGCTAGCAGTTACCTAGCCGGCTAATGTTTAACTAGTTGATTGGGATTACCACAAACTAATATCATACATGTCACAAGTGTGGGCTAATAATAAAATTAATAACCAAACTTATAAAAAGTAATATAAAGTGAATAATATAATTTGTTGATAAAAATCAGCCACCCTCTTAATGTGATATTTATATTAACTTTGCATGGATCTTCTTTCTATGCAGCCAGTGCTGCTCTTCTACCTGAGCAGCACTCGTCTGCTTTCTCAGCTCTGATTAGCTCCTGCTCTCACAGGAAAACACATTACCCTCTCGCTACAAACACTGATCGATCTCTCTAAGACTGCCTATCTCATTGTGTTTATATTCCATTGATTTTCTGGGATTAAGTTTTATGGCTCTCAATTATTTTCGTGTATGATTGTTCACATCTGTTTATTGCAAGCCGCATAATCGTTGAAAGCAATGATTGTGTTCAGGCTGATAATCCAATTTCAATAAGGCAGGCATCCCTCCATTTTGAAGGAGATTATGCAGTCCTACGCAGAACAGAATGAGGATTTTTGAAGTGAGCTGATCAGGAAAGGAGTTGCCGTGCCACTTCATGCCTGAAAGAATTATCGGGAATGTCTAATGTGTTGCCAGACAAATTCTCTGAGAAGCATTGGTATCACAAGCATCATTAGGAAACTGTTTAGCAATCGTAGATTTTAGTAACACTTAAAAAAAAAAAAAAAAAAAAAAAGATAGAAATTATCATTAGTTCACGTCATTGCAAATATATGAATATATTGTACTGTTAATTAATAATGGTCTGAATTACGAACTTTGAATTTCTGAAAAAAGTTCTTTCAAATTTGAAACTGAACATGTATTTACATCAACACATCGTGATGCCGTCGTGCCTCTTGACCTAATGCTTCTCAGTGGAATAGCAGCTTTCTGTTTAAGCTCCAGCAGGAAGTGCTACTCAGAAACCTCATCAGCTAAAGAAAGAAAGAAAAAAAAAAAACATCATGACTACAGGCTGTCCCAAAAGTCTACATACATAGATTAAATTAACACTATTTAACCAAATGTCTTTTAAAATTTTTCATACTTTTTATGTTATATATATTTTTTTCAAATGAGAAGGCCTTTGTCAAAACAAGAAAGCATTGAAATCATTCTAATGACTGGATCGGGAAACGGTTGCAAGATTTTGATGGACTTTAACAGGAAACATGGGAAGCACATCACACACCACACTGTTGCCAAACTTATTAACAAATTCAAAAAGTGGGGAAATCTTGCGGACCATCCGAGAAGTGGACGTCCACAAACATCAACTGACGAAGGCACAAACGATGTGGTGCTAGCAAGCGTAGTCCCCTACGGATGGAGACGTTTGGGACACCCTGTACAGTGATTAAAAAGTTGGGAATGCTATGAATGTTTTGGTTAAAAATAATTTAAGGTAGAGTGTTTTTTAACTGTTTCTTTTCTTCATTGCTGTCCAGTTTAGCTGTCACAGTAAGGGTGAGTGTAGTGAGAATATATTGTACGCTTTGTAGTATGCTTTAAAATTAGTGCAGAATATAGAGATCCTGAGTGAAACAACAGAAAAAACACCGCAGAAAATAGCATATATATGTGTAAGAGGGCAGATAGCACTTTTCTCTGAGTGTGTAAAGCAGCAGGTCAAAAATATGTGGTTGGGTGGCTTCATGTGTCTCAGACCAAGCAGTTAACTAAAGTAGTAGTTAATTGGGTAAAATAGGGGAAACATGGATGAAATTTTCTTTAGGGTGGTTGAGGTCCCTCTTACTGGGCACATTTTTGTTTGCAATATTTTGTAATTAAAGATTGTTGATTCAGATTAGCCTTGGGCTTATTTGTATTAATTGATGATTTGTAAGTGTGCAGTGTGATTACGCACAATGAATTACATGCTTAAATACTAAACAAACGGTGTAAAAGTTCAGCTGTAGATTACACATTGTAAACATTCTGTACGTAATAAATTCATGTGTTCTGATTTAAATAAGGAGCTACAGAAAATTATACGAAATTTGAGATGCTCATTAATCACTAAGCTTTAGTTCATGTACTGCAAAATGGTCTATAATTATTGAATTCATGACTAACCAACCTAGTTTCACAGAGAGTGAAAAAAAGTTCAAATGCAACTTATTTGCAGCACCTTCTATACGTACAGTATCTCACAAAAGTGAGTACACCCCTCACATTTTTGTAAATATTTGATTATATCTTTTCATGTGACAACACTGAAGAAATAACACTTTGCTACAATGTAAAGTAGTGAGTGTACAGCTTGTGTAACAGTGTAGATTTGCTGTTCCCTCTAAAAAACTCAACACACAGCCATTAATGTCTAAACCGCTGGCAACAAAAGTGAGTACACCCCTAAGTGAAAATGTCCAAATTGGGCCCAAAGTGTCAATATTTTGTGTGGCCACCATTATTTTCCAGCACTGCCTTAATGTTCTTGGGCATGGAGTTCACCAGAGCTTCACAGGTTACCATTGGAGTCCTCTTCCACTCCTCCATAACGACATCACGGAGCTGGTGGATGTTAGAGACCTTGTGCTCCTCCACCTTCCATTTGAGGATGCCCCACAGATGCTCAATAGGGTTTAGCTCTGGAGACATGCTTGGCCAGTCCATCAACTTCACCCTCAGCTTCTTCAGCAAGGCAGTAGTTGTCTTGGAGGTGTGGTTGGGGTCGTTATCATGCTGGAATACTGCATACTGATCATGCTCTGCTTCAGTATGTCACAGTACATGTTGGCATTCATGGTTCCCTCAATGAACTGTAGCTCCCCAGTCCAGTGCCGGCAGCACTCATGCAGCCCCAGACCATGACACGCCCACCTCCATGATTGAAGGTAGGCAAGACACACTTGTGATTGTACTCCTCACCTGGTTGCTGCCACACACGCTCGACACCATCTGAACCAAATAAGTTTATCTTGGCCTCATCAGACCACAGGACATGGTTCCAGTAATCCACTGACAGGCTGACCCCCCACCCCTTCAACCTCTGCAACAATGCTGGCAGAACTCATACGTCTATTTCCCAAAGACCATCTCTGGATATGATACTGAGCACGTGCACTCAACTTCTTTGGTCGACCATGGCGAGGCCTGTTCTGAGTGGAACCTGTCCTGTTAAACCGCTGTATGGTCTTGCCCACCGTGCTGCAGCTCGGTGTCAGGGTCTTGGCAATCTTCTTATAGCCTAGGCCATCTTTATGTAGAGCAACAATTCTTTTTTTCAGATCCTCAGAGAGTTCTTTGCCATGAGGTGCCATGTTGAACTTCCAGTGACCAGTATGAGGGAGTGTGAGAGCGATGACACCAAATTTAACACACCTGCTCCCCATTCACACCTGAGACCTTGTAATACTAACAAGTCACATGACACCAGGGAGGGAAAGTGGCTAATTGGGCCCAATTTGGACATTTTCACTTAGGGGAACATTATCTAAATACTTAACCGTCCATCTATCCATCCATCTTCTACCGCTTAATCCTTTTCAGGGTCACGGGGAACCTGGAGCCTATCCCAGGGAGCATCAGGCACAAGGCAGGGTACACCCTGGACAGGGTGCCAGTCCATCTCGGGCCACAAATAAATACTTAACCATTAAAATATTTTGTTTAAAAACTTCATCATTACAAAGTTATTCTTTTCACCATTTCTGGTAACATTAAACGAAATGCATTTTTAAAATGAGCGCACACACGAACAACTATCATTTCTAAACATTTCAACTTGTCTAAATACTGAATAACTTATGGCTTGCTCAGGTATGTTAATAATAAATTCATGTAAGTTATTATAAAGAGTTAAAGTCATTTTTATGACGTGCTGTAGTGTCAGTCAGAGAGACGGAAAAATGGAAGAGTACAATTAAATCAGAAATGAGAACTGTTGGTTAATGTAATTCTAATATAGCAGGGGACTGTGCTTCAGTGTACGACCATCTATCATTCAGATGGAAGAAATGACACTCTTCAAACGTCACAGCCTTCAATTAAAGCTTTCTCTGTTCTTCTCTCTCTTGCTCATGCCCGAGTACTTGATGCTGCTCTGTATTAGGCTGGAGCAAGTGTTGCAATAGAAGTTTAAATGGAGAAAGTGCTCACAGATATTTCTCTGATATAGTAAGTGTCTATCAAAACTGTCATAAGTGACACTGGATGTCTGGATGTTTCATGCCAGAGAGATGGCCAGTTTTGTTTCTATCGCTATCCAGCAAAGCGGTTATGAATATAAATGATGGATGGTGAGGTGAAAAGAATTGGGCAGGTAAATGAGGTGTGCAGTGATATAAATAGGGATGATATTCAACAATAAATGCATGGATGATGTGTATTTTGTCTCTCCTGTATATAAAACTTACATTTAGACTCTATAAGGATTCTTATGTTTGAACTTGTGCTGAATCCACTATAGGTTCTAAAAAAACAAGTGACTTTTTATTTGTATTAGGGGTGATACACAATGCAATGATTTATATGTTTATCTGTATATGCTTAGTGCTCAGAATATTCATATCGGTTTTCATATTTGGATTAAAATCAGAAGTAGTAAGAGTTTTGTTTTCTTTCCTTCTGGAAACAATGAAAAACACTGAAATAAATAACAGGAAAAAATTCACCAATTGCTGAACATTGCTTTCTTCAACTCTTTAACCAGACACCCTGGAAAGCTTTCTATCATCTGATTGAGTAATTCAAGCTAACTTGCCAGGTTCCACGTGTAATGGCGTATTGCATATACTCTGCCTATTGCTCATATCTGTATTCAAATTTATTTAGGACGCATTATCTCTTCAATCTGAATAATGTATCCGTATTCAGTTGCATCCCTAATGTGTATATTTATACAATATGTCCACAGGCTATTGTGTGCTACTGACTGCTAGAGGCACAATGCTGGATAGTTTCCAAATGAGAAAGTTAGATCTCTGCCATATTTGGCTTGGTTTTGCAAAGCATCTCCAAAAATAATTTACTAAGATAAGCTACTCTTGATATTTAGCACCGATCCTTGAAAATCAATAATGCTATACTCCAACAAAACACAGCATTTTCACTAGCTATTGTGAACTTTACTTTGACAGAGAGCTTACTACTAGTTTATTGTGTGTCATGTAACAACATTGCTTCTGGTTTTCTGACTCCTGATTGATTCCCGCTTCTCTAGTATGGATCATCTTTGTTTAATGTTGACACCTTGTACTCTGATCCCCACTGTGGACCTTGAGAGCAATTTGTAGATTACATCTTGAAGTGTACACACTTGTGTTTTGCCTACAGTATAACCGCACGTTACAATCTACAAAAAGCACATGTTTTAAATTAATTGCAGGCTCGTTCAGACGTATATGTTTGCTATAGGACTCATTAAAATGGACTTATTTACCTATTAAGTTGTCCAAGTTAAGGGATCCATCAGCACTGGTAAATTAGAAACAGTAAATCATTGTGCTTCCCTATCAGAAAGGGAACTAAGAACCCATAACTAGCCAATGAACCCTTGAAGAACCCTTAAATACCCTGCAATAAAATCCAATGACCATAGGGAACACCATAAGCTCCTCACATAACTGTAGGCCAGAGGTAATTAAGCCTTTTTTTTTTTTTGTTTATTTCTGCTATACTGGAACATGAGTTCAGCTGCCCAGTTCTTAATGAATAGTTTATCCTTCCCAACACACACACACACACACACACACACACCCACACACACACACACACACACACACACACACAAATAAAAGCAGGGTGACACAGCCCACTCTTGGCACTGGCCGCCCTTATTGTTGCCAGTCCCGTGGAGGTGGCATGGGTGGTGGGTGTGGAAGCTAAATTACCCTCTACCCCAGGCATGATGCCCTCCCGAGGGGGGTTGGCGCTGCCCTGTGAGTAAGCTTGTACCAAGGCTGCCCTTGACATGCCTCCTCCATGGACGGCAGGACACAAGGGGTGCTGCCAGCCTGCCTGAATGACGTGCCAGATGGTAGCAGCTGCAGAGAAGCGCCCTCTCGGCCGTAGGCACCTGTCCACTCCACGCCCCCTCCAGGAGCCATCAGTGCCCACCCTAAAGAGTTACCCCAAAGAGCCGTCAGCAGAAAATGAGGCGCTAACCCGCAAGTGAAAGGCCTGCGGGCCTCAGCGGGCACTCGTCGGGCCTCCGCTCGGCTTCTCTAATAAGAACCGGACCCGATGCCAAGACACGTTTAGCAGCCAGGCTGTTTACTTTATCATCATTACCCAGCATGCCACTGGGCTGAGTAGAAGGAGGAAGCTTGAATGGTTTGGATGGGATGATCCAAAGGCAGCAGGACCACCTGAATCAAGAAACAGTGAACACACACACACACACACACACACACACACAAACAAAATCAGAAAACTAAATCAATAAGAATACTACAATGGTATTATAAATGTTGAGATTGTAACACATTTTTCTGACTTCAGGTTTGTTTTAAATAAATCTAGAAAAATCGTGAAAGATTTTCTGGGTTTCCTTTGTTGTTTCCAAAATTCTACTAGGATCCATCCATTTTTAAAATATTTTCTTTAACTCTTATTACTTTATTTTCATACATTTTTAAGTAGTGAACAGAACAGACGGGTCGCATATTTATGAGTACTGCATGCCTCCCTGACGTTTATGCACTTACAGTATTTTTGATGTGCAATTAATTGCTTTGCTTTTTATTGCCATGAAATTGGAGGCGAATGGAAACATTCATAACTTGGATATGTGACAAAGACCCCAGTCTATAGCATGAAGGGATATTAAAAAGTCATTAGATAGACAGGAATCCTCGGGGAATACTTTCATATGAGCCACTTTGGTGTCATGACCTATGTTATTTGTATATGAGTGACACTTACCTGGCAGACATGACATGAATTAAATGTTGCCATATGTGTGGTTTTATGTCTACCACGATATTCATAGCAATGGGACAGGGCAGGCACTCATACATATTTCATGTCGACTTACTCCTTTCTTCTCACATTTTTTTTTCTGGAATATACAAACACATGGACAACAGGGTGACAGAATCAAAGGTGAGGAATGCGCTGTTTTACAATAAGGATCCGATATGTGACAGGAGCATAATGAGGGCATGTGTATGAGGGCCGTGTGGTACTTTCTGAGTCGTCGGACAGCGTGAAAGGTCACTGGGCTCAGATCAGAGGAAAGGAATAAGCAGAGGAGTGTTGATAAAAGGGACCTTTTGAGGCGGGTAGGGTTAGTGAGTTGAACTGCGCGTAGCCCTTCCTGATTATCAATGCCATAGCAACTTGCAGCCTCGACCATCTTGAATGTAAGAAAAAACACAGCGAAGAGGGAGGAAGAGCGAGCTTGATTTGTTTTCACAGCAGGACGGCCATTCGTATGGAGATGGAAAAGGAAAGCACCGGGAGAGAAGTTGAGTAAGGTGGCTGTTCTTCCTCAGCGATGACTTATCCAAAAGAGCCAACCTTCTCAGGCACAAGTGGATTACTACACCAAACCCTTGTTGAACTCAAGCTTCAAGTCCTGAGCTCTCATTTAGGTTTAGTTTTGTGACTCCTTACATTAAAATCCTCTAGATTCATTTCAAGCCTGAAACATTGCAGGCCAACATTGCTATTCACATTCTTTTTTTGCTCTTTTTTTTTTTTTTTTTGCACAGCATTTTCCCCTATTATATTTGACTGAGGCTTTGATAAAACATGAAGGTACTTTCTGTAATACTTTTCTGTGTTGTCGTTTTATCGATCTACCAGCCCCTGGGGAGTCACTTTCAGTGGGAGGCAATTATGAAATCAGTGCAAAGCCGGGATAAAACAAGATATTACGTTCTTACAGTCGGCTGCACGTTCCGTTCAGTTACAGCACAGAAGAGCTCTCTCTCAATATTGGATGCAGCAAATGAGAAAGAAAGATAAAGGAGATTGGCAGAGAAAGCAAAAAAATCCAAAAATAAAATAAAATGAATCAATGTGCAAGCTACTGTAGAAACCGTACGTATGTCATCATGTGTGAAATGACTTGGAAATTACTTTTGGATTGAAATGTTCCCCCTTTTTTTTTTTTTTTTTTTTTTTTTTTGCTTAGCGTCTTTGAGTCTGTCAGAGTCTTTACAAACGGCTGCCTCTTCATAGGCCGCGTTCAGCCATCAGCTTTCAAACCATCCCGCTCTGTCTGAGATGTCTAATATAAAGTGGTCTAGTCTGCAAGTGGCAGCCGGATTTATTTATTTATTTATTTTTTTTTTTTTTTTAAGGTGTGCATATGCACTCCATCTCCCCCTCTTTTGTTCTACACTCACGTGGGTGGGCGCGTGCCTAATGGTGCTAAAATCGCCTTTCTCAGAAAGTGACACCTCACTAAATCGGATCAGTGAGTGGCCCTGTAATGGAGAGTCGGATTGATCCGTGGATGGAGGGACACACAGGGCCCGGCTCACGCTGTTTAACCCCTCAGGTGATGCTGTTTGTGTATCACTTATTGGATTGTTAATAGATTTTCCTAGTTTGTGCGAGACACGATGAGCTCGGAGCCGGGACCTTTCCATTACTGCGCCGGCAGGGAGGCTGTGGGCAGAGGCGAGGCTAGGTGGAGAGAGAGTGCCGCTAAAACGGCGCTGAATTGAGGTTCCACCTCCTGACAGCATCGCAGCTGTAGACTAGCAATAGCAATCCTCCTGTGGCACTTTTAATTATCGGCACGGCGATACTATCAGTAAGTGTGTAATTATGTGTCAGTTTGCAGGCTGCTGGGTATGAAGGGTGAAAGCAAGGAAGATGATGATTGTTGAAACTGGCGAGTCGTATTTAAACAATTCAGCATGTGTAACTGGCACTGTCATTAAACAGAGAGGGGCCGACCCCTCCTGTCACTCACTCTCTCACTTATGCAGATCCTTTTTTTTTCCCTTTTTCATTTTCTCACCTCTCTCTCTCTCTCTCGCTCTCGCTCTCTCTCTTTCACAGGACTTCACGCTCAGGTAGGAGATGGGGCAGGAAGTGGGTGAACACACAGTGAGAATCTGACATTCGGCTGGTTCCCCTTGTGAGAATCCACATGCACTCACACATACACACGCACACACACTCACACACACACACACACACACACACACACACTCACACACAAACAGTGCCATTTCACAGGCACATTTTTACCACACTCACACATTTAAATGAGCATACAGCAGACAAATGTGCCATTGTTTGATGCATTTTTATGCTTTTATATATATTTTAACACACTCAATTAATCTCTTTTTCATGGCTTGAGATGTTTTTCACATTTAAACCAATGAAAGCAAAAAGTGTGCATGAATATGTGCTGATCATGAGTTTCAGCATAAGTTTTCTGACTTTATGAACAAAAGGAAAACTCACACTTATTTAATATTTATTCAGCTTACACTATGAGTTAATATGACCATAGACTTTTGCTTATCATTTGATTAATACTATTAAAGCTATTTCTTTTGAAATATTTTACCATGTGTAGCTTTAAAAGTTATTCAAGAGACAAATATGGTCCTTGTTGTTGTTAAATATTACACCATTTTATCTTGTCCAGGTAAAACAAGTACAATAGACGTCGCCTTAAGATTCACACCCTTGCACAACACTTTTTTTCCACATGAATATGTAGCAAATTACATGAATCCCAACAATGAGTGCATTTATTAACGTATTTTTTTTTTTTTTAAATATTATATCTGCATGTTGTTAATTAGCATATAAAGTCTATTGGTATATATTATTTAGTTTTTTTTATTTTTATGTAAAACTGTAAATAAACAGATTTTTTGGCCTATTAAAATATATTTTTTTTTTTGACAAATAAAAAAAGGGAATTTTCCATATCTTGAATAGTCACCCTTAATGATTGTGTATAAGCTTAAGCAAATTTGGTACGTTAACTCTTTTGTACAAAAGCTCAGATTTTCCTTCAGTCGGATGTCTTTCAGTTAAAGATATGGAATGATCTGATGAATTTTATCATTGAGATTGAGATTAAGATTGAGTCCATTCCAGCTTGAGTGCACACAGTCATTAAAGCAAACAGGAGACATACCAAATATTAACAAATTCTGAAATGCATGTAAATATAATATGATTGACAATAATTTGCAATGAAAAAGTTTGTATTAAAATGCAAAAGAATTCAGAATAGAAGCATTTTCACTATTTATTTATTTATTTATTTATTTATTTTCTGAGCTGCTTTTGAAAATGCCATGAACAAAATATGCATGAAAATCTATTAAATAAAAAACAACTCCAGGATGCAAATATGCCTTAATATTAGCTGCGAGCGTGTAACTCTTTAGAGGCCGGTCATGTGAGGAGGAGTCCTGCTGCGCAGCTGTCTGATTCAGCATCGGCTTCTATTAGAGAACAAAAATAACCTTTGATAACGTGAAATGCAATAAAGTCTCCTCCTCTGCTTTCCAGCACTTTTCATTTAGCAGATCCAGACATGGACCCCTCTAGCCTCCCAACCCTCAGCTACATGAAACAGCTGTCTGATTGGGGGTGGGAGGGATTGTGGCGGGGTGGGGGGCGTGAGAGCCTGTGCAAATAGTAAGATGTGGTGTCCCAAGGACAAGGGGGAAATATCCATATCATAATGAAAGGCAGCATTAATTGCGGCTACACCTCTGCACTTGAAAGTAATGAGCAGGAGCACGGCGCTGGCCTCAGAGGATTAATTTGTAGTAATATTTTATCAGCGCAGAGAGGGTGTAATTTATTTTTCCTTTTTTTTACATAACCAAACTTTAAAGGTGGGCCCCAACCCGAGCCAGATTTGCAAAATAAAAGTCTACAGATCGTGTTTTATGATAGCAAACATGCCTTTGCAGATTTAGCTAAATGGGTTACAAAGATTGAATTTGGCCATGCCTAGGGCTTCGATGGGTAAGGGCTCTACGGCCCACTTACGTCTGAGGTAACACGAGTACAGTCTTAATTTAAAGACCACTCATTCCCCTTGTGGCTCTATGATAAAGACATCTGACAATGGTAGTCCTCTAATTTATGACCAAGGCTCAACACATTAATTGATTTCCACACCCTACACCATTATCAAGCCCTACTACTGTACGGCCCAAGATGATTTATCTACCGTGATTTGTCACATTGATGACTCTGATTGTAATTTTTTTCTGACAAATTGGTGAATTTCGCCAAAAAGAGCATTAGCGCATACACTGTGAGTGTATCCATTTTCTAATGAGCTCCTTTTTGAAGGATTCTTTGGGATTTTCTGAATGTAGACTGTGGATTATACTAATATGGTTAATGTCCTCTGTCCTGCTGTTAGAAAAATGTTGTTCATAATCACATAATGGCCGATTCATTTGGGTTCTATTTATTCAAAGGGTTCAATTCTATGGTTAACAAGTGTGAATTATATCCATTCTGTCCACTTAATTAGCACTGACTAGCTTCGCATCAATTTGTCAAGGAAAATTGTATAGGTATAGAGCTTCTATTCTGAAACAGTATCGTTTTCCAAGAAGTGAATGGAGAAAATTGGGATACAATGTGAGTATTTATCAATTGTTGCAAATAGATAGAAGTTTTGATTAAGGATGTACTTACTAAACAGTATGTGATCAACTAAATAGATCCATCTCCTTTTACTTTTTGTGATGGTTTATATCGTACATATTTCCGAACCCACTGAACTCACCGAATGGCTCATTCATGGGTATTTCCATAAAACTAACTTGGATAGTGATATGGATTAATCATTTGAATGCTATGTTTAAACTCCATAATTATATGGAGCATAATTATATGTCCCACACTTTTGTGTAAGTGTCAGCATTATATAATCCTAAATACCATCAATTCTGATTGATCAGAAGGTGTTGACAAATTTTCTATAACAGCACCTCAGATGGCGGACACGCCGCAAAAAGGGTTTAAAAACAAGTGTAGTTGTCGATATGGTGACGTTATCTCTAAAGCGATGTTTATTTAAGTTTATTTAACATGACTGGAAGGAGTCTCCATTGTCCAAGCTCAAACTTTCCATCACAGGAAAGTCTTCAAGATGGAGGACTTTGTGGTTTCTCTATAACATGCCAAGGTGTGCTTTTTTGTTTGTTTGTTTGTTTGTTTGTTTGCTTTTGTCTTTGTAAAATTTTAAGAAGAGGACAAAAAGCAAGGCTCTTAAGGGATCAATTAGTTACAGCTGCTAGAACGTGAGTGATATCAGGAACTAACTTGTTTCATGGCCATCAGGATAAAATGTGTGATGTGTTTATTTTTAAAAAAAAAAGAGTTGTAATCAGCATATTGCTGTAGTATATGAGGAATTACACACTTTCCGAATGTGCTGTTTGTGGAAAATTATCAATTTTTTGTGGTGGTAAGAGTAAATGTGCTTCACGTCACGCCGCATCATATCCCATCCAAGGTTAATTATTTTTCTATAACAGCGTGCCCCCATTGTGTTTTATTCCTTATATATAGAATAATTAGACAAGTTAAACCCTAAATGTCATACTGCTGGATGAACAAGATCAAACATTCTAGATGATGAAACCTCAAGTCTGCAATGCGAAGACCCTGAAGCAAATCCACACGAGAGCCAATTCTTCCAAGTTAATCATGCAGCCCATAATCTTTGATATGGCTTTTAATTAGACAGCGAATAAATCATACCAATAGAGCACTCCTCCATCTCCGTTCAAGACATACACTGTTTTCTTCTCACTCATTTCCTCATGCGTTCGGATTTCTCTGCGATCTGCATGTTTTGATTTAATAAATTTAAAATGTCAATGTTATTTCTGCATTAGCTCACCTCAGATCCAATGACCCGTTTCGGTGAACCTGGATGACATAGTCCTATTAAAGCACTGCGCTTGTGTCAACAGGCAGCTCCGAGGACATGGCGCTGAGTTCCAGAGGGTCAATGCACCAGAGCACTAATTTGTTGACCCTGAAAGTGCAGGGGGTCAAAAGTTCAAAGCCCAGCTGTTGAAGAGGTTTTGCCATGTGTGTATATGTGTGTGTGTGTGTGTGTGTCCAGAGGCCAGTCTTGCTCTGCAGGGTCCATTTCTCCTGTCAGAGACGACAGAAACCCTTCAAACCCGGAGGATATGGCCCTCTCACTAAATTGTCCTTCAAATGGGCTGTACAGTAAAATAGGGGATGGGGTGAAAAGGTTTATGTCCGTGCAGGAAAGCGAGAAAACACACGTGCTTTCAGAACTGAAGGAACTTGTTCTACTTTAACCATAAGGCGCTGACGAGTTTCTTACTTTCATTTAAGTTTCGGTAGCTGTTTTATTCAACAATTGGAAATGTAGAGAAAGCTAAAAAGAAAGAATTTCAAAGAGGCCGCTCGGATTTGTTTTGGTCCTCCCCAAAAGGACTCCACTATATTCCACAGTCCACTGAGCTACCTTGATTGGCAGCAGCTATCGAACATTAACAGTAATAGTACTTCCACTGTAATTAAGTGTTAATTACTTCCTTATGCTAATGGCCTTTTTTTTTCTTTTTTTTTTTTTTTTTTGGAATGGAGGATTTTCTCCCCTCCCTTACCAGTCCACCAGACCATTGTTACATTGGCTGAAATCATTTCCATGTGATCGTTTTCCCGGATATAAAAATGTGAATAATTATTCCCTAATTAAGAGAGTGGGGTCTGCTCCTGGAGTTAAGGCTGCATTAATTTGAATGTTTTTACAGTTCTTTAATTGGGATAAGGGTTGGTTAGCGATGAGAGGCCCACTCGCAGGGCCGAGGCGAAGAGCACGCTTCAGTCGCACTCTCACTCAAGGTCAACACGCTGCACTCCCGCTGCTCCCACCGAGTACGCCATTGTTGCTCAGGCATGCATCTATCATTCTGACAAGCATGTGCTCTCACGTCTTCAATTATTAATTGCATTAAAGACACTTATTTTTTTAGATCAAGGATGGAGGTGTGCGTTCCAGGAAAACGGCTTTCAAACACTGCAGTATTGTTGCTGCACAGTTTGACACGCTGTTCATCCCTCCTGTGTGTGTGTGTGTGTGTGTGTGTGTGTGTGTGTGTGTGTGTGTGTGTGTGTGTGTGTGTGTGTGTGTGATCACTCAATAAACAGTCAGAAAGAAAGAAAGCCAAGGTGGAAAACACATTTTTAAGAACTCAGTGGAAGGTTCTGGATAGTCCTGCCTTGCCAAAGTTAATACAGCCTTTGAGTGAGGATGTTGCGTAACTGAGGGTTCTGAGGTACTAGGGCACTGCGTGTGCGGGAAGATAATAATAGAGAGAGAAAAAATTTATTTATTGGGTTTTGTTTTTTTTTGGATATGGTCTCTATTGATCAAGTATTCTGTTCTTTAGAATATTGTAATGAATAAGATTAGACACACAGGGACAAATCAGAGTACTAAAAAATTATATATTTTTTTAGTACGTAAGACAATGTGTTCCCATTATAATGGGTGGATCTATGATGTATAGGAGGTGAGCACCGCTTTCCTGCCACTTACCCAGATTACAGCTCCTGCTGTTTAGGATAAAGCCACCATCACCCTGCACTTGAGACAAATGGAACTCGGGGAGATGGGCACATTTTTCAGAGATGCCACATTTTCTCCCCCCACCACGTTCTCCTGCATGGACTTGGCTGGATATAATATTTTTGAATTAATTAGCAATTTTGGTAAATGACGTAAAATGGCTCTAATTTTTTATGTCTGCCAGGAGAACAATTAGACCATTAGGAGTAACAAATGGTCCGGCCGGGCCCATATGCCTGTTGCAGACTTTCAAGGCACATTATTTCTGACGTGCCAAAACAAATAGCATCAGGTTTGGCCAGATTCTATTGTCGGAGACATATCCCCATACACTTGTGGGTAACTGATGTGATTTCTGGAGAGTATTTTTCTTTTTTCCTCCCCCCCACCCCTTCTTCCTCATCACTGGGCCCATCCCTGGTTGTGAGACCTCATTAGAGTTGCCATGCTCTCACTGTTCTCTCTCTTATTCTTCAGGTGAACCTTAATTTACATGGAGGCGCATTTCAGCGTTCCCCTGTTGCAGAGAGTCTCTCACTAACGCGCCAAGAGAGAGAGAGCGCGGAAGAAAGAGTGTGTATGTGTGTGTGTGTGTGTGTGAGAGAGAGAGAGAGAGAGAGAGAGAGAGAGAGAGAGAGAGAAGAGAGAGAGAGAGAGACAGAGCACAGGGGCCCAGCCGGCACTTGAGATGAAATTTCTGCCTCTTGAAACCTGTCAAATCTGGGCGCAAAGAGGTGAGCGATGCTCGAGAGGGAGCGACAGAGAGGGGGGCGGGGGTTGAGAGGAGGGGCCTGAGCTACAAAAAATAGTATTTCCAACCTGATAAATGAGGTCTATCCCGCCTGCATATGGTATGTGTTTTAAAGTGTCTCCCCCCGGCCCGTGCATGCAGAAGCCATCCTTCATGATGGACTCGAGCCCTCACACCCATGTGGAGGCCCAGACGGCTGGCAGGCAGCTGCCCATACAGTGGCACCCAGGGTCAATGTAAGCACATCTGTGGCACCGTCGCCTAGCGTCATTACTGTTCTCACTCCACGTCCACATTTAAATGTGTTTGTTTACAAATAATATTTCTTTTTCCATCTATGAGCTATGATGCAATGCATACAAAGCTGAAACAGATCCCTACGGCTTTAAGAGTCTTGAATCGTTCATCAGGAATTCAGTTAAAACAACATGACAAAGCAGAATAGCAATTATAGTGCTAATATTATTAATAATATTCACAGCATATAATCTGGGATGCATATTTTCAATTTTATATATATGTGTGTATATATATATATATATATATATATATATATATATATATATATATATATATATATATATATATATATATATATATATATATATATATATATATATATATATATATTGTGTGTGTGTGTGTGTGTGTGCATTAGTAATATGTGATTTACAATGAAATGATATGAATATGAAAGGATGTGAATAATTGGAATTTGAATTAAGCATTTTATTTCAAATTCACATTATACAAACAGTGATATTTTTACTGCCAGGGTAAATAATTATCTCCAAAAATATTTCTGATGCTTAACAACATAATTGCAACATAATTGCTATTTTTTGTTGATTTTGTATTTATTTGGATGGTTGACTGTTTAACTTTTTTTAACAAAATAATGAACGAAATTATGGGGATATTAGATTTGATCTGCAATGTAATATAAGGTCAAGAGAGTGTTTTGGTAATTTAAGCGTGCTTATTTGGTCATTGTAACCACTACAGTTTGTTGCAGTATTTTAGTAAAATATATTTTAGCCAGCTATTAGCATTTTGTGTGTCTGAGAATATTATTGCTGACTAAAGACCTCACATTATGCATGATTTTTACAGAAACAAAAATCGCCCTTTCCACTACCCAGGAGGCCACATTGATTCCCCCTTCTGTGTGCACGTGTGTGTGTGTGTGTGTGTGTGTGTCTGTGTGTCTATTTGTCTATGTGTCTATGTGGAAAGGGGAAAGCGTGACCCAGAAACGAGAAGAGGTGTTGGTCGAGCCGCCAGCGAGTGCAGACTTTTCTGTCACCTAAATGATGTTATATGGGTCAGAATTTATTAGCAAGTTATTTGTCATTCTCCTTTTGACCAGTCTGGAGTTTGGCTTCGTTACAGGCTCCATGCTGTCTTCTTTTTGGAAGACTCAATTTGACTGTAGGCTTTAATTCATGTTCTTCACCTCCCTTTGTTAGGTGTCGAGGCCTCCTCTATTGTCACAGGAAGCACTCTGAGCTCCAACTTTCTCTCATCCATCTTCATCTATCCTTTTCATCCAGTTTACATTTTCTCCTCATTATGTAAGAGGACGGTAGATCTGGTGACTTAGAGATCTGGACTAAGTCATGTAAGGGATGGTTAATAGCTAGTGACAAGAACTCTAAATGTTCTTGTGTTACGGCTGTATGTCTTTATACGCATGCTCATTGAATGTATAGCTTGTGATATCACACATTTGCAGGAGTTATTGCTCTACACATTTTATTCAACTACAGTTTAATATACTACAGAGACATATACAAACAACAAATTTCAGTGCTCCGTGCTTGGTTAAAAAAGAAAGTGTAAAATGTTATTGTGTTATATTACTGGATTTATACCTCGTGATGCCATACACTTTTTTAGGATTCCCTTGACGTTCTGTAATCATGATTTGCACATTCAATAAAACTGCTATAAACGTCCCAATAAATAAATAAATAAATAAATAAATAAATACATGCATGCATACATACATACATACATACATACATACATACATAAAAATTTTAACTGAGCAAGGTTTGCAAACTTTGTCAATTTTCTATTAGCTTTTCTTTTTCTTTTTTTCCTGGATCAATTACTCAGTTGTTACTATTTAAGAGCAATGTACGAACAGGGAGTGTACTCTTACAGAACATGTACTAGGTTCAGCAATATATCATAAAAATCTAGTGAAATAAATCACAAGGTATATTTTTTGTGCCATGTTTATAGTTTGTGATGCGACACATTTTTGGGAATCCCTTGACCTTCACTAACCATGATAAACTACTTAAACTTATCATTCACTGAACACGTATTCCAAAACAGTCATATGATTATGTCAGGTCTGAGTACAGACCTGATTTTTAACCGCAACAATGTACTCACCATATGTAAGGACAATCTCATACACACGTCAATTCTGAAACTTGGCAACATCCATAATTGGTTTCTTTGAGTTAATCTGTGTGCAGTTCACTTATTTATTTATTTATTTATTTACTTACTTACTTACTTACTTACTTACTTATTTACACCAGACCAAAAGAACACACATTTTACCATTTACCCATCACCCCCTCCTCTACCAAACACCACCCCAACACCCTCTGTGCCTTTATGCATTAGGACCAGCTCCCAGTGTGTGTGAAAACTTTATTGCTCATTATATGTTGGAGCATGATGAAATGACAGATGATTTATTGGGGCCCAAAAAGCGCTTGGGCTGTGGACATTTTTATCTTCATGCAGTTGCTGCCTGTCAGCTTTTTTCCAGCCGCACAGGTAACAATACTGGGAGTCTTAACTAGTTCCCCACAATGCTGGCCATAAATATCATGTTGTTTGTGCCATTTCTACACATTGTTTCACTCTTTTTTTTTTTTTTTTTGGTGCTCACCCTGCCTTTGTCTGTGCTGTTTGTATTTTTAGTCTTTGTCTTCATTCAACTCAAATCTCTTTTATATCCGAAGTTGAATTAACATAGTCATGTAATACAGTATATGTCTGAATGATTAGTGCCACCTCCATTGTATAAGATTTCTCTTATTGTCATATTACAGAAATGAACAGCAAATTTATTTCATTTTGTACCAAACTGGATTTGTGCTTTTTTTGCTTCTCTTTTTTTTTTTTTTTAATATAATATTTACTCCAACTATATCCAGCATAAATCATCTGTGAAACGAACCTGGCCCACAGACCACTTAAGACATGCTAAAGCATTTAATGTGCGCACACTGTATTTCCTCCTTATAACAAATTACATGACATTTGTACTGACAAACAAAAAGTCTTAAAATAGTGCTGGCTTCAAATGAATCCAGGTCAACCTCAGGCGATATGGTAAAATAAGGCTACAGCACAGTCCCTCATGACTAATAGGGACAGCCACTCGGAAATTTAAAGGACAATACTGAGCGAAAAGTCTTAATTACTGGACAGAAGTTGGGCAGTAATGAATATTTTATTTTGGGAAGCGCGCTTGCTGTCGGTGAGTTATGTCAGAGCGGGGCCTGAGCCGTGAATCATTATGTCCAGGTAAATGCCAGGATGATGGCATAATTGGTTGCTGTGGAGAGAAGCGCAACCTCTGTAAAATGTTAGTCAGGTGGAAGCCTCCAATGTGTAATTCATTACACACAAATATGACTGACTCAGGTATTTATCATCTCTCTCTCTCTCTCTCTCTCTCTCTCTCTCTCTCTCTCTCTCTCTCTCTCTCTCTCTCTCACACACTTACAGAAAGGTCTTTATGCATGTCTTTATTTGTATATGAAAACAATACACTTTTGGAGCCTGTTTTTTTTCCCCATTTTTCCACCTTTTTTTAGCCTGCTCTTTTTAAAAATGACTAAAACAAAAAGGTAATGTTTATTAATGTATTTGTTTGTTTGGTTGTTCATTCATTCATCCATTCACTTTTGAATATTGATTACCATATTGATTCATTCAGTACAGCTCTGTATTTCCGACTTCGTGAAAGTTTGACGGTATTCCCATGGCCTGCGTGTAGTGTAATAGATCATACTGTGAACGTATACATGATGAATTATTGTGAATTTAGCTGGGTAAATGTCTCATACACCACAGTGCTGTTGAATTCTCAAATCAAAAGGAGTGGACTAATTTTATATAACACAGGTCTGACAGTAGTTCTGGCTATGTTTCCATCATAACATGTGTCCATGTTTCTATAGTAACGGCTCATTCACAGGGACTTGTCTGGTGAACAAGCCGGATAATCTAAACCTAATAAACTTTTTTTTTTTTTTTTTTTTGAGCATGCTGTTATTTAATGGTGAAGCCTTCTGTTCGGAGACGTTTATGTAATATTCAAGGAAGGAGTCTCCAGTGTCGGTGCTTTGTAACAGTCAGTAAGCGTTTCACCAGAGGTAAGTCTTCAGGAAAGATGAGTTTGTACTTTCCACTTTTTCTGTAATATGATAAGCTGAATTTTTAATCTTATTAACTTCAACAGAGTGAAGAGAGAATTGTGAGGGTGTGTATGTGATAACAGGAACTAACTTGCTCGTGCATGTTCAACGACATAAATGTAATGATAAACAGTTCAAGCAACTGTGTTAGTCATCAATAATTAAAAAAACTAATTATATTTGTTGGAAAATGGTTGTGGTCTAAGCAAAATAATAACACACTTTGAGCTGTGCTTTTAGACAGAAGTAATCCACTTGGATTATTTTCTTATAACAGTGCAGACTGTCTTGTGTTATTACTTGTGTAGGAGATGGATGTATCACTGGATATGTAATGATGGGTATATATGAGTCTTTTTGGCTGTTTGGTACCTGTTTATGTCTGATGAAGAGCATTCAACTCAAAACGTCATATTTTAATGGGATTAAAACATTATATTAATATAATGTTATCTTCTAATTCGGAGTGTGGACGTTTTCTCAATGGCATTGTTTCACTTGGTGAAATAGCGTCTTGTTTTCGAGAGTGCACTGATAAAAAATTCTCAAAAAGAGAGCAGTAAGAAGACAGAAGACAAGAGAAGTGACTCGATCACTAACACAGACGATCATTAAGCAGGGTGGCCTGACTATTTCATGCACTGAAAAATTTATGAACGTGGATGGAGAGGTCACGAGGACATAGCAGCCATTAAAGAGGCCCGGCTCGTCCTCCATGTGGCCCTTTGCTTCACTGTTACCTTTCTGCCTGTAAATGTCCACCTAACCCTAACTTATTGCGTTCTTTGTCTCTGAGGCTCTGCACACACACGTTGGGCCTTTCATCAACACCTCAGCTGTGATCAGTGTTAACAGGGGTCTGCGTCTTACACTGTTAAGCCACAAAGTTCACAGTTCAGTCAGATATATGATATTTAATCCACTGATTTTTGAGTTAATTAAAGAATACATCAAGTTATGTTTTACCAGCATGTGAGACACTTTAAGACGAGAGACCGCAGCCGTTAATAAGACAGTGAGGAAGTGGTCTTAATGCAGCGAGCTCAACTCTCACGCTTCAGCAAGTCCCTCTCAGTGACACATTTTAGGTCAATTATTTGACGGTTCAAGCCAACATACATTATTTAAGTGTGTCATCTCTGGACTAGTCAGATCCCTTTTACTCAAGCACGAGGGGCAAATGCTGCTGATCTATTAACAATTACCCCACATCCAGCGGCGCTAGCAGGCTATAATTTATCAGCCATTAAAAATGGATCAATAATAAAATTCAGCGTTTCACGTCCATGACGGTCTGACCAACCGAGTGGAAGAAAACACAGAACGTCTGAAATATTTACATGAAGGAAGTTGATAAGGTTTAACATTACTCGGCATGGGCTGTCTCGAGGGAGTCGCTATCCCAGAGAGACACTGAGTCAGCCAGCTTTGCTTTGCTTTGATTTGCAGCTCTGTTTCTATTTTGACTAGCCTGACTGGCGTAAGATTGTTTATATACAGTATAAAAGCTTGTGTTAGCAATATAGGACATATACTATGTACCAAATAATATTTTATGCATTCATATTAAATTGTATGAGCATTTCTCCTAAAATAAATCGATCACAGTCGATTTTTGTCATCAGCTAATGCAATTAAAATGGATTACTTGGTCCAAGTCATGCGACCTAAATTAGTTTTTACATTGATATTAACAATCATCTGCTAGCTATTGAATTGCTGTAAACTATTTAAATCCACTCTTATATTTAGCGTCTTACAGAAAACCAATTTTGTGATTTTTATTCCTGCTAGAGCCACTTAGAACGCTTGATTTGCTGATAATATGCGTGTAAAAATAAGGGTGTTTTAAAAAAAAGGGTGTTAAAATGTTAGAATCTGCTTAGTTACCCCGTTAAATAGGTAAAGACAGGCCTCCTGTGCTGCTAAAAACCTCATTAAGGATTCTATCTTCACCTTGCTTACATCTCATTTCAGGGTATTTTTCAGCACAACAATGTCAGTGAGGAGAGGAAGTTGCAGTCGTGTATTCGATTTTAATCTCCATCTTCTGGGACTCGGAGCAAGATTTCTGTGTTCTTCTGCAATTTACATGTTAAATTCTGTAAGCCCTAGACAGTTGAGCCATTTGCGAGGGAACAGTGGGTGGTATGATATGATTTTTTTTTTTTTTCAGAGTGTTCAATGAATAATTTCATCTCAATTAGAAAATCGGGGCAACACAAATCTGCCCTTTAGCCAGAAACTACTGCTTTCTTTCACTGTTTATGTCAAAACTAATCTGACGCCATAATATGCGAGAAGACGAAGCGAGTTTTGTAATTAATCAGATGGAGACAGGAACCAAAAACACGCCAAATAGGATTTTAACTCCTATTTAAAATCCTCGCGTGACATTATTACGTCTTATTAAGCGACTCTGTTTGAGTTCATTATGCACAAAATGAAGATCACTTCTAATAAATATCACAGTCATAAGCTGACCAATTCAGTCTTTGCGCCACTGAATAATAAATTGAAGTTGGCTCAAAGCACATAGTTACAGTTTTTTCATGTTTGTTCTTTCAGTGGGAGAGCGTGAACAGAAACCTCTTTCTTTAAATAAATAAATAAATAAATAAATAAATAAATGAGAAGAAAAAAAGAGCTTCTGGAAAAGCTTAGAAGGATTAGTGTGAATCTTCATCTTCTGTTCATCAATAATTCATCATGGTCTACAGTAAAATCATCTCTACGTAGCTTGTTAAAGGCAAACCCAATGAGTGCCTGAAAACATCAGATGGCAGGAAAAATCAATATGGGTGTGATTGTAATCCACACTGAACGGTCATTACGGAAATTAGGAGTGTCTGTGTGTGTGTGTGTGTGTGTGTGTGTGTGTGTGTGTGTGTGTGTGTGTGTGTGTGTGCACATTTAAACACTGCTTTGGTGCTAATTTCCTTCATTGTCTCTTGGCTGCACTGCTGTGTATGCAGGTTTGCAGGCAGCAGTCAGTGAAAAACTGACAATTTGTTCTTTTACACAAATCACATGCCCCTGGTGGTTGAAACTGGTAAAAGAGGTTAATTATTGACATACAGTACGTAGCTTACGCAGTTTTTATGCTTGTGCCACTAGGCATTATGTTTTCTTTCCATCCATCCCCCCATCCATCCATCCATCCATCCATCCATCCGAGATTGTCATTTGCATGATTTCTCAAGAACCAGTTGTTGAATTTGTTTGAAGGTTGAATGTCTGAAATAGTATATTTTAAAGGTATTTCAGCCATACGAATTAGTAATAAGAAGGACTAGAATTGTGGACGGTGCAGGCATCCCAGTTAACACCAGTGACATTGAGTTCTACTTGCTTTGTTCATTCACTCCTACAGACTAAGGTTAAAAAAAATCAGATGGTCATTGTGGTTGAAGTTGGTAGAGCTGCTTTTGTATGGTAATTGCTATTCTAATTGTTAGTTTTTAGCTCCAGTGATTTGTATGTGTGTATATATATATATATATATATATATATATATATATATATATATATATATATATATATATATATATATTTATTTATTTTTTTTATTTTTTTTTCAGTACACAAAAATCAGCTGTACTTTGTGTTCAAGTTGATATGACACTTTTATTATTATTATTATTATTATTATTATTATTATTCAGGTAGTTTTTCTTTTTCTTTTTTTTTTTTCATCCCATTCACCTCAACATCAAAACTGTCTAAATTGGTGAAAAATAGATGCTGGAAATAATTGTTTTTTTTCATCTATGTTACGTTACATATGACATATAAACAAAAACTGAAAATATCACTTTTTTTATTTTTTTTTATATTCTATATTCTTTTATTCTATTTTCAATTATTATTATTTTTTTAACCTGACTTTGTTTATTTTTATATATATATATATATATATATATATATATATATATATATATATATATATATATATATATATATATATATATATAATAAACATTTTATCTTATTAAAAAAATAAATAAATAAAACACCACCTGTAATCACTGTATTGACCTTTCAGTATCTTTGCAAGTGTACTGGAATAAACTGAGATTTCTTTTTCATCATCATCTTCTTCTTCTTCTTCTTCTTCTTCTTCTTCTTCTTCTTCTTCTTCTTCTTCTTATTATTATTATTATTATTATTATTATTATTATTATTATTATTATCTGGGAACTGGTAGTTTCTGTTTATCAAACAATAACAAATTAATCATAACTCAAGCATAACTCATGTTTTATTCAATTGATACTATTACAGACCTGGTGGTTTAATTTAAACATACACAAAGCAGTGTGAGAAAGAAAGTAAGTAAATAAGCCATGAAAAGTAAATCTTTTTTTGTTGTTGTTTTGTTTTTTTGTAAAGCACAGAGCTTACAGAAGCGCAGTCACTAATAAGTGGAAGTCCATTATTATTTGACTGGCCTTCAAATCCCTTTGAGGCAGCATTGTTTCACAGCATCACATTAAGCCCTGACTTAAGACGATCAAAAAAACCGCACTGTACACACATTATGAAGCATCGCTAACGTTTTTACTGCGTGCTATTATTCACGACATGACAAGCTGAGTAGTGCTAGATTAATAAAATATGATCTAAATCGATGATCTCATGTTCATTCAGCCTCCTGTAAACAGCCACCCCATTTCTATTTGATTCATGAATGCAAACATGTGCACGAGTCTTGTGTAAAAGTCTTGCTTGTGTGGAACTTGAAGATTTAAAAGTGAAATGTGATCACATGATCCGGACTGATTCGAACTCTGTATAAAGCAGACGTGTACGCCTGATGTGTTACTTAAAAAATCCGGTGTGTAGAACCCCTTTTGTCCCTAGTGAACATTCTGAATGTTATACAAATGATCCCTCATTTCCAAACATCAGCTTGAAGAAACCTGGTAACCACGGGGCTAAAAATGCCTTTGCATCGCACTTCATTTCCTCGCATTTCACTTCCCATATCAACAAAAAAAGAAAGAAAGAAAGAAAGAATGAAAGTCTAAAGAGAAGGCTAATCAACCAGGCACAGGAAAGGTATTTGCTTCCCTCTTCAAAAAAATTTGCAATTTGGTCATACACGAAAGAAGAGGGGGGAAACTGAGAGAGAGGGAGAGAGAGGGAGAGAGAAAGAAAAAAAAAATCGAGCAGAACCTTCCAAGCAATAAATCATTGGATTGCTGGTGACACTCATACAATGCGGATATAGTGTTAACTGCGCGAGAGAGACAGCACTCCCTGCTCCTCTGGGGTGACCTTGCCTTGCTGCCATAATCTATCATTCTGACACGGGACACAGTGTTTTTGTTTAATATTACACTATTGGCATATACAGTAAACACAATGCAAAGAAAAATTTAGACACGGACGTGAAGAAAGACAAGACGAGCCACAACCGCGCAGAGAAAAAGAGAGGAGTCATATCAGCAGATGAGATTCGAGCACGCTCACACGCCTACTACTTTACACGGTGTCCTGTTATACTTCCATGCTCATTTGTTAGCTAGTCATTGCTTTTTAGCCTTTTACTCTATATGTGATGGCTTTATTATTTCATGATGTCAAGCTACGTGTAAAGAGAAGCTCGGTTTATAAAACAAAGCCAGCTAGAAATGAGCACAATGAACTTTTAGGGATAGTTTTACAAGAAAGCACAGGGGTCGACTGTGTTCAGCAATCATGGCTGACACTCAGAGGCAATAAATAATACATTTCTGTCTGACCATTCATCCTTCTTGCTGTCACAAGCATGCACACGTGCGCGCACACACACACATACACACAAACACACACACACATGGACACAAAAATATATGACTGTTATTCACAAGCTGACAAGATAAAGGGACTCGGTTAGGATGAGGAAAGTGTGAATGTCTTTCTTTCTTTATATATTTCGTTCTTTCTTTTTAGGCCAAAATATCTATCTATCTATCTATCTATCTATCTATCTATCTATCTATCTATCTATCTATCTATCTATCTACAGTGCCCTCCACTAGCACTGGCACCCTTGGTAAATATGAACAAAGAAGGCTGTGAAAAATTGTCTTGTTTAACCTTCTTTTGTTAAAAAAAATAATAAAAACAACACATAAATACTCTGCACTCATAGATATCAAACAATTGCAAACCCAATACAGGGTTTTATTAAAAATATCTTTGTTAAATATAGGTGTGCAACAATTATTGGCACCCTTTTAGTCAACATTTGTGCTACCTCCCTTTGCCAAGATAACCGTTCTGAATCTTCTCCTATAATGTCTGATGAGGTTGGAGAATATATCACAAGGGATCTGAGAGCATTCCTCCATACAGAATCTCTGCAGATCCTTCACATTTTGAGGTTCATGCTGATGGACTCTCTTCTTCAGATCACTCCACAGGTTTTCTATGGGTTTCAAGTCAGGGGAGATGGCCATGACAGGACCTTAATTTTGTGTTGATTTTGATGTATGTTTTGACGTATGTATCAATGTCCTGCTGGAAGATCCAACCATGGCCCATTTTAAGCTTTCTGTTAGAGGCAGTCAGATTTTCATTTAATCTGTTGATATTTGATAGAGTCTATGATGCCATGTATCCTAACAAAATGTCCAGGTCCTCTGGCAGAAACACAGCCTCAAAACATTAAAGATCCTCCTCCATATTTAACCGTCGACATGAGATACTTTTCCATATGGCTACCTCTCTGTGTGCACCAAAACCA
This sequence comes from Ictalurus punctatus, assembly GCF_001660625.3. Taxonomy (NCBI): domain Eukaryota; kingdom Metazoa; phylum Chordata; class Actinopteri; order Siluriformes; family Ictaluridae; genus Ictalurus; species Ictalurus punctatus. The sequence goes on from NC_030428.2 coordinate 22,241,488, forward strand.
CCTCTGGTGTTTACTGCCAAAAAGCTCTATTTTGGTTTCATCTGACCATAGAACCCGATCCCATTTGAAGTTCCAGTAGTGTCTGGCAAACTGAAGATGCTTGAGTTTGTTTCTGGATGAGAGTAGAGGCTTTTTTCTTGAAACCCTTCCAAACGACTTGTGGTGATGTAGGTGACTTCGGATTGTAGTTTTGGAGACTTTCTGACCCCAAGACACAACTAACTTCTGCAATACTCCAGCTGTGATCCTTGGAGATTTTTTGGCCACTCAAACCATCCTCTTCACAGTGCATTGAGACGATATAGACACACGTCCAATTCAAGGTTGATTCGTAACATTTCCAGTTGACTGGAACTTCTTAATTATTGTGCTGATGGTGGAAATGAGCATTTTCAATGCTTGTGCTATTTTCTTTTAGCCACTTCCCATTTTGTGAATCTCAACAACCTTTTGCTGCACATCACAGCTATATTCCTTGGTCTAACTCATTGTTATGAATGACTAAGGGAATTTGGCCTATGTGTTACCTCATATTTATACCCCTGTGAAACAGGAACTCATGGTTGAACAATTTCCTGTTCCTAGTCACCCAGGTGTACTATTCTTTTTATTTATATATGTATTTATTTAAACGAGAATATATTTCAAATATATTTTCTCATATCAATTATTGAAATAATTATTGAACACGTATATTTAACAAAAATATATATATTTTTAGAAACATGTGTTGTCTTTGCAATTGTTTGATATCCATGACAGCAGAGTATTTTTGTGATTTTTTTTTTTTTAACAAAATATGAAAAGGTTAAATAATAAAGACAATTTTTCACAGCCTTCTTTCCTCATATTTACCATGGGTGCCAATATTAGTGAAGGGCGATCGATCTATCTATCTATCTATCTATCTATCTATCTATCTACCTTTGTTTGAACTCTTTTATTTATTTATCTTTGATTTTTCATTTATTTATTTCTTCATCCTCATCATGTGTCATTTTCATGTGTGAGTTTTCCCCATTTTCCAATTTTCCCTTGGATGAAGCTTCCCTACTGTACTGTGACTGCAAGGCGTCATGTTTGAAGCTCATCAGCCTTGTGAAAAACACTCAGGTTTTGCCCACCACCTTAATTACTGAGATTTGCACATGTATTGTGCTCCTCTGACACACACGCACACACTTTCTTTGTGTGAGAGTAAAGCCAGCGAGCACCGGGAGATGGTTTAGCTCGCAGCGAGTGCCTCAGCTGTGCTCCACAGAGATGCGAGCAGATAAAGACAAGGTTGGCGCCAGCATGCTGGGGAATATGTCTCACATCAGAGCAATACGGAGAGGTGTGACTGCGCACCCAAAACATCTCCGCTTTATCCGAAACAAGAGGAGGCAGGCGCCGCCGCCGGCCTGAGGTGTGATTTTCCCCATGTAAATGGAGGTCAGACGGTTGCCTCGCAATCGCCGGCGCCCGTGTCAGGCCTACTTTTTTTTGTTTGGAGTGATTATGTAGTACCTCGCTGCAAAGTTGCTTATTTCTGTGTGTAAATTGGATGTAGTAGTTTGTGTAGTGCAGCCCCGGGGCGCAGTGTGAGATATTGATTGAGTTGGATGCTGGGGGAAGCACAAGAGGATTGAGAGAGAGAGGGAGACAGAAGGAGAGAGGTGGTGGTGCAGGCAGAAAACAAAGCTCATATAGGCACTTTTTACCCATTACAGAAAAAAAAAAAATCCACCTGGAAAAATCCACGAGGAGTTGTGAAGAAAGTGACTAAACAAACGGAATAACTTCACAGTGACAGGTGATGCTCAACGTTGAAAAGGAGTGTTGAAAGAAAGAGGAGAGGAAACAAAAAATTTAATAAAGAACAGCAAAGAAGGTGAGAGGTGAGACAGGGACGAGAGACATCGTGAGAGAGGAGAATGTGTCAGATGGCTCCTTGTTACATTTACAGGATAATAAGTCTTATCCCATCTCTCTCTCTCTCTCTCTCTCTCTCTCTCTCTCTCTCTCTCTCTCTCTCTCTCTCTCTCTCTCAAAAGCAGAGCAGTAGAAGAATGTGATGAAAAGAAAAAAAAAAAAAAACGGTTATATATAACATCACAGCAACTAAACTGCAATTAAGGGTGCATTGTTACATTAAGTAATACTTTCCATTATTATACTCTTAAAAAGAAAAAAAAAAAGTTACTTTAAGGGTTCGCTGTATAGTTAAGGGAGCTTACCTTTCTGTAGTGCTTTTACTTCGAGTTTTCTAATAATGAAATGAATATAGGGTTCCTCCAGTGGGACAACAAAATATCCCCTATGGATCCTAACTTTATTTAAAGAATTTTGTCTACACATTCATTTATTAAACCTGTATTATAGTTCCTAAAGGTCATTACGTTTGTATTGTTTGAGCATTATTGGTTTGTCTAATGTGTTCTTCGAAATGTCACTCGTAATGCCTAGATTAAACACAATAATACGTAATGCTTAAAAATATAATAATAATAATAATAATAATAATAATAATAATAATAATAATAATAATAATAAATAAATCTAAATTCTTTAGGTGTTTCTTTATCCAAAAGAGGTTTCCATTTACTAGTAGAACCCTTTTAAGAACCCTAACATAGCCCTGAATCCATGGAGAATCCTTACTGTACTCTGATCATCATCATAGTGAATCCAGAGCCTTTCCTGGGAACACTTGGTATGAAATACAGTACACCCTGAATGGAATGGCAGTCCATCACAATGCACTGTGCACACGCACATTCCCATATTCATTCACGCCTAAGAGCAGTCCACCTACTGGCATTTTTTTGGAGGTGGTAGGAAATTGGAGAACACAGAAACTCCACACAGACCTAAATACAAGCTCAGGATTGAACTGGAGCTGTAATTCTACACTGTAAGACATTTCAAGTTGGTTAAACTTAGAAGCAAATGTTCACCTGCTGCCTTAAGAATGTGAGTAATCTCAACTTAAAGATAACCATTGTTTCAACTCAAAAGTAGTCACAAGTAGTCAAAAACAATGGATTACTTTAAGTTTCATTTTTGAAAACTTATAAATGTGAATTCTGTTTTCAAACCCTGCCAATGATAACGACAATTGGAGTTAAAGAGAAGAAGAAAAAAATAAATAAATAAAAAGTACTCTGTCACCTACAGCTCTACTCTGCGCACTTTGCTTTCTAGAACTCAATTAAAGATCTTGTATGGTAGCACTACTTGTATTGTTCTCCGCTTGATATATCGCTTTGCTTGTATTTCCTCATTTGTAAGTCGCTTTGGATGAAAGTGTCTGCTAAATGAATAAATGTAAATGTAAAAATAAATAAGTTTGCATAACGTTCTGTGCTACCCAATTATACTAATGTGATATTAATCTGGTAAATACCAGGGCACTGGACAAGCAGAGTTGCAGAGTTTAGGATTAGTGAGTCCGAATGAGACATTTCTCTGCTGAAATAAACATGGAGTTCTGAAGAGGAAACGTGTGGTGGGGTTTAGTATCAGGTACTATTTAATGAGTACTTGGTGAGCATTATGATGAAATATGTATGAAATTGATTTGATTAACATTTAAACGACCTTGTAAAATCCGGTAAAAAGAAACTTTTTCAGATGATTCTCTCCATCTGTCTGTGTTTGGGAACTGACTTTGTTAGGAAAGGTAAAGGTAGAGTGGAAAGATGAGGCTCTCTGGAGAATAGGCATTACTGTACTCCACCTTCATGGTGTCCTCACTTAATACGGCAGGTTTGCCTCTCAAAGATGTGACTACAGACGCACGTGGCTCACTTCACAGCTGTGTCATAATTGTGAGAATTCAAACACATTTTATGTGCAGGAACATCAGTGGAGAAGCTCAGTCATATAGCTCCTGCCTCGACTCTGCTGCCTTTTTTTGCCACAAAAAAAAAAAAAAAAAAATGGAGGAGGCTATTGATCAGGTGTTCTCTCGCAGCGCAGCTACCTGGGGAGCCGAGTTGAGCCTGACTTACTACTTTCTCCTTTTCCCAGTGTGGGAGATGAGCACCGGCATTTCTGTCCAAATGATTGAGGTTAAAGAGTGGTCTGGTCACAGTGCCCTTCAGCACTTTCATGATGAATTCCATAGAATCAGGGATTGATTTGTCATCAGTAGCCTATTGCTTAAATCAATTATATTCTGAAGATACCTTTCACCTTCTGTTATAATTTCATCATACCATAGTGCATTCAATGCGCAATTCTGATTGGTCAGAAGGTGTTGATTGATTTTCTATAACAGCAGTTCTAGTAGCAAGATTTATATTAATGCACTCATTTAGTGCTCATTATCATTTCTATAGTGACAGATGATGCAGGGAATTGTATGGCAGATGCTCCACGCAAACAGATTTGTGTGTCCACACAAACAGAAGTTTGTAATTGTGTGTTGATATGATGACGTTTTCTTTGAATGAGCTGTTCATTTAGCACTTTCTGAAGGAGTCTCCACTTCCAGCACTTTGCAATAATATGTATGTGTCCATCCAAGTTGCGAATTTAACTTATGCGATAAGTTGGAATATTGCATAAAACATTTGCGAATAAAGCACCGTTTCTATCACATATGTTCAAGTGAACAAAATAATCACTTCCAGGGAAACAGGTGCAAAGTATCAATACGGATAAATGTTGTTGTAACCGGGGAAGCCACTGTGGCTCTTTTTTTTTTCAAATATAATAAATGACTTGTGCTTCACAAACCTCTTGTTATCTTGTAATCGGAGGCGGATGCCTGATATGTGAGAATGGAATCATGTGAGATAGTGCTGGGAGGTAATTATACTAAATCATTTTGATGACAGACTTTGGCTCAGGTATTTCAGAATGACAAAAAGAACATCTGAGATGCTATGCAGCTAGATTGGTCTGCTAGTTAGTGACCCAATGCGCCTCAGTAAAAAAAAAACAAAAAAAAACATTGCTGTTGTGCTGTATAAATTGGCCACGTGCTGAATATACAATCGCATCAGCTAATTCCAATCATATGATTTGTTGAGGCAAAGTCACATGACTTTTTTGATAAGATAAGATAATACTTTATTAATCCCCAGATGGAGAAATTAGGGGTTAAATGTCAGGGGAGAGCGTGAACGCAGTCTCCCACTGTCAGAAATTATGCAGTCAAGATTCCCACATTTAGGGAATTCGCAAAGGTCAGCACAGCCTGAGTGCAATGGCTGAGCCTCGCCTTGGACGAACCGCCTTCTTGATCGTGGCATCATTTCGTGGATCGAAATATTTCCTTCATAATATAACCTAAAAATTTTCTTTTCCATCATCAGGGGTGCCCTTTGCTTTAAGTTTTGTTTCTTAAGCAAAATTGAACACACACATACACACACACACACACACACACACAGACACACACACACACACACACAGATTTAAATGCTCTGTAGTACTCTGTCAGTACATATTTAAGTAAAGCCCTGAAATGTTATATTCCAGTGTTAAGCAAGGCTGAACTCGCAGCTTTCTTTCAATTATTCCACACCTGACATTTGCCTACCCTTTATCTAGAGATCTTTAATCAAAGCCAATGCGAGAGCAACTAGGAGAGGATTGGTTTGATTTAATATCTCCTTCTGCTCTAAATGGGAATGGGAAGCATCAGTCATCAGCTGTAATGGATGTGTAAAGGGTATCAGGGTTACTTTCTGTTGATGTCAGAAAAGCACCTATTGGCCTTTATGATACATAATTTACACATTTCTTATAATGTACCTAGGTATACCGAGGATATACGGCACGGTTAAGCCATGATGGCTGAATGAATCGATTAAACTGTGATATTTGACAAAATCTAGGCTTTCCGTGGCGTCAATCTGCGGTTTAGATACAGTAAATGTGTGTCATTTAGACTTAGTGTACAGTTCCTCGGATATTGTTCTAAAACAACTAACATCCTAAAAACTAGAGATTTAAAAAATATCTCTCAAAGATTATAGCTCATTCTGAAAACTATGTAAAGCGGAGTTATATTTTTGTACACACTCTTTCTATCTTTTCCGTGCAGACTAGCTTTGATCTCTTCTACTAGGATGGCGGATTATTCCAACCGGAATGCTGTGTCTCTTCAATAAATCCGAGCTTTACGTGCTGCTCTGCTTTATTATGTTTGATTTGTACCCTTCTTTATTGCTGTCCGGCCTCAAGGTTTTATCCTCTGTGAGGATACAGCCACCGTCCTCCGGCCACTTATTATCTTTCACACTTGACTGAATTTACAAGAAATAAAGGGGTTAAGTTACCAGCTGCATTATGGCCTAATGCCATTTATCACCCCACAGGCCTGAGACGAGGTGGACGTGTTTACTGTAGCTCTGGCACAGCTCACATTGGCCTTGCTAATAAATAACTGCATGTATTTCACAGCTTCATTCCGTAGGCTCAGAGCGTGACATGTTCCAGTGAGGAGAGAAGGACATCGCATCAGGATATGTGAATCTTAACGATCTGAGGCCTGTTTAGTTAAAAAAAAAAAAAAAAAAGCTGAAGTGCCGCATGCATAAGTTTCCTCTGTGAGTAAGTTAATGGGAGCTCATGCTTTTGACATTTCATCTGGAAGACCTTGGGAAATCTGTTTTAGATTCACATCCATACACTGTACAATGTAAGGTCTTGCTGCCAATGAAAACATACACTTCACATTTCACTGATGTGGCTGCAATTCATCTATGTAATTCAAAAAAGTATTTTTCAAAAGTTTCGCTTCCTTTTCTTTTCTTTTCTTTTCTTTTTTTCCTCCGGTGCTTGAGCGAAGAGGCGGTTTCTCTGCTACACTTGGTGGAAGTTATTCAGATGAAATATGGGCCCGCTGATGTTTTCCTTTGGAACCTGTTTTGGAAAAGATTGCACAACTCAGGGTGCTTCTCCTTAAAGAGAGCATTAAAATGTCTCTTCATGAGAAATTTACGCTGTTGGAGTTAGCTATGGTCGATTAAAGAATATTTAAGGCTATTTGGAGCTGTGCTCTTACATCATTCCAGTAAAGGCACACTTCAGCAAGAAATGAATTAAAGAAGTGGAGGAGTGCTTGCAGCCAAATTATAAGGAAGCCAGGCCATTAGACTGAGGAGTAGGGTCGAAGATGACTATGTTTTACTATGGAAGACCACATGCAGTGTGTATATTGTAGATTTTAATGGACAGTTGATGGAGTTTCCGTGTTCATGTTTCAGGTCTAATACACAACATCCTGCATATGGATTGTCATACATGTCTAGTAAATGGGTTCAACACAGGCCTACATGACTCCCGGAAGAGAGCGGAGATTATCCACACCCAAAGACGGTACATCTAGGTTTCTATGAGCTACAAAATGTTGATTATCATATATATTTTCAGAACAAAACTGTAAAACTTGAATCAATATCAAAATCTCCAAACTCTTTGTTTACACAGTGCTGGATAATATTTTATTCAAATCTGGCAAATCACAAGGTTGCTGAAATTTGCAGCAAAATTAGCTCATTACTATGTTTTGCCAATATTGAAGATCCGTATCAGTGTTCATTAAATAAAGTGCAAATGATCAACAATCCACCATCGGTTTCTCCTTAGGGCTCTGCCGTATCCTAATGATGTTGTTTTAATGGGTGTTCCTTTTCTCTCTCAACCCTCTCGGGAATTTGCCTAATTCGAGACCCTTCATTGGGGTTATTAATATTTCATGCCGTTCATGGATTCCAGGTAAATCATGTAATTTATTATTTATTTATTATTTTTTTTCTCTTATAAACACAGTGCTGTGTTGAACAATCGATTTTAGAGAACTTGGCATGGCTTGTATTACTCTATCACACACGCTCTATGGGGATTCCGTAATAAAGATGACAGTATTACTGTAAGCACTTTGTTTATTTATTTATTTATTTATTTATTTATTTATTTATTTATTTCAAATGTTGTAAGTATCTGTGTCTATGAATGAATAGTCTTTTGGATAGCAACAAAATGGACACATTTAGATTTAAGGTTTCATTTTTAGGTTCAGGTCTGTTTCTGGAATTGTAAATTCAGCATGTGTGAGACAATGTAGGATTAAAAAAAAAAAAAAAAAAAAAAACACATTTCCACTCTTTCTTTCATTCATTAACAAAATGTACATTTGGGAAATTGAATTTGCTTTAAAAGTCATTTATATGTTTGGAATCAACCCAATTAGCCTCAAAATAGACTGCCAGTTGTAGTCTAAAAGCACAACGACTATGGTGCTATTAAGTGTTGTTTTTATCTAGTTGTTTGGCATTCATCAGGTGTGGATGCCTTAGGCATCACTATCAGAAAAACACCACTTCATTCCTCTCCTTTACTCTGCTCTTCTGACAGACGTCTCGCTGATTCCACATCACAGTTTCATTGAACTGAGCTCTGATTTATTTGTTTATTTTATCTCTATTTGACCGGCCGATTGAAGCCGGAATGACCCGAGGCTTATTGTCAAATTCTCAGTCATATACAGTTTAATATCATGTGATGATGCATTTTAAAGGGTCTATTATAGTGTGTATATATATATATATATATATATATATATATATATATATATATATATATATATATATATATATATATATATATATATATATATATATATATATATATTACAGGTGTGTTTGCATCATATTTGCAATTTAGTTTCCTAGCTGCAGCTGATATTTTCTTGTTATTTAGACATGAATTATGTAGGACATCAAGTACTTATTTTACTTTGGTTTATTAATAACCCTCCAAACGGTGCAGTAGCTCTGTAGAGTTGTTTAGGTTTATAAAGTGCGTAGTTGACTGAAGAACTTTCTGATGGGTAAAGCAAACGTTGTAAAGAGCAAAAGCATGATTTCAGACCCACTTCTTTTAAACCCTGCTGTCCCAGAAGACTGCAATCTGAGCCTCACTTCTTTATACATAACCACAGTGCTAAACTCAACATACAAGCACATTATTAAACCTCTGGTGTCTCAAAAATATTAACGGAGATTCAAAGGTGAACAATTATTAACGTGGTGCAAATAATGAGACGTTATTTTAAGATTTCAAGATTTTCATGGGTTCATTAAGTTTGTAAATATTTTTGTAAATGATTTTGTAGCTAAAATAGCTGTCACATAATGAGATTGAAGCCATGCTGTTAAATGAAACCAAATTAGCAGTGACTAACATGATAATTACAACTATGACTATTTATGTAGGATTATTTTTGGCAATGTTAAATATATGGCCAAAAGTTCATGGACACCTGACCATCACAGCCATACTGTATGTGCCTTTTTAACATCCCATTTCTGATTTAGTCCCCCTTTGCTCTTATAATAACCTCCACTCTTCTGGGAAGGTTTTCCACTAGATTTTGGAACATGGCTGTGGGGATTTGTGTTCATTCATCCACGAGTGAGATCAGACATTAATGTTAAGCAAGGAGGTCTGGGGTCGGCATTCCAATTCATTCCAGTATTCACTGGGGTTGAGGTCAGGGTTCTGTGCAGTTCCCACGAGTTCTTCCACACCAAACTTGGCAAACCAGGTCTTCAGGGGCATTGTCAGGCTGGAACAGGTTTATGCCTCTTAGTTCCAGTGAAGGGAAATTGGGAAATTGATAATGTACAGCATGCAAAGACATTCTATACAATTGTGTCCTTCCAACTTTGTGGGGAAGAACCCCATATGGGTGTGATGATCCGGTGTCAACAAACGTTTGACCACATAGTGTACTAGACTTCTATCAGAGTTATGTCAATGACATCTTCTCATTGATATATCTGCGTATTAGTCATTTTTAAATTAAACATATTACATTTGACAACAAAACAATAATCTGAGGAATTTGTGTAATCTGAATGGTGGGACAAGTAATTCAAATTAACCATGTGTATAATCCACGTCTGAATTTAAGTAACTTTTCCTTTCTTTAACAGGTATTGTTTACCAGTTATTTCAATACTGTATGCTACATCATAGGCCATGCAATCACAAATAATATGACAGCATTTGATGCGGCTTGATTAACATGGTCCCATAATTAGAAATTGTAACAATTCAACACAGAGAAATACAAACACACATTAAACTGTAAAAAAGTTCCAAAGATTAAGGTTGAGATTAGGGGCAGAGTTAGCATTTATATGGCTTTTCTTATTGGTTCAATAATATGAAATTGAACAAAATCCAGCCACTTCCCTGCTGAAAATATAAAAGGAAAAAAAAAAACCCTCAGCGAACTTGTAATGGTTTTTATGGCCATAATGAGAATTGTATTGGTTTTAATGGAAACTCAATTGGTCCCTGTGGGTCTCTACTGGTAATGTCTTGCCTTCTATCAGTGGCATGTTATGTCTAGTGGATACCATTAAGGACCAGTAATGGTAATGGTTTTAATGGTTAGCTGATGGTTTGTAATGGTATTTGTACTGGAAACCATTAGAATAGCTGTGATGGTTTCTATTGTTTTTTTATTATTATTATTATTTGTTTGTTGTTTTTTAAATTTGTTTTTCAGCAGGGATTACCCATGTTTGTTTGAATGTGTGGAGCTATCTAATAAGTTTTTAGGTTACCTTGATCATAAACTCCATATTTATTATACTTAATATTTATTTATAATTCATTTCATAATAAACATTGCAAGTGCAATATCATACATGCAACTAAATACACTTTGAGTTATCTGATGGAGATGACGGAGATAGTTGAGAAAATTGGTGAATATAGATCTCACTGAAAGTCCTTCTTGACTTGTTTATAATATATTGCACATTCTTTTTTTCACATTCACATTCAGTTTTTACACTGTGTACAGCAATTCTCATTTATTTATTGTATTTTATATAATTAAAGCAGATCTGCATATATTATGTTCCAGGTGGTGTAATCCGTTTTAGAATGAATAATGTATTTTCTTGACTGTGTGAGTAATTGTATAGATGTATATGTATGTGCAGTGTATAATTGTACATGTAGTGCATGATCATAAAGTGCATAAAGTGCTATTCA